>NW_015151154.1:264183-268916 GCF_000732505.1 Cyprinodon variegatus | reverse complement strand
TCCATCCATCCATCCATCCATCCATCCATCCATCCATCCATCCATCCATCCATCCATCCATCCATCCATCCATCCATCCATCCATCCTGCTGCCTGTCTTCGCTAGGCTATTGGCTTGAGGCAGAGTAAACCCTGGACAGGTCACCAGTCTGTCACCGGGGAACACAGAGAAACACTAAGTCAAAGAAATACAACCATGCACGCGCAAAAGGGAGTGTGCCTCAGCTTTTATTTTATTTGGATTTTGCTTTTGCACAACTGGAATGTATGATGCAAGAGACAAAACATTTATACAGTGGAAACAAAAGAAAAACGTAAGTTTCAGAACTCTTCGGATGTAGTAATGTTACCAAATGCTTAGTTTGAGCATGCTTAAACAGATTCTTTCCATTGGTGTGGTGGGAATGTTGCTTCATGTGGTCAATATTGCTTCTCTGAGACATCTGGTAAGATTTCTGAAGTTTGTTTTGTCCAGCGCATTTCACCCCAAATGTTAGTTACACTGAAATTTTAAAAATTACACTGACATTTTAATAAGCTTAGAGTCCACGGAAATGGCAGTTTAACCACATTTACTACTACCCCCTTGAAGCAAAAAGGGTTATATAAGATTGCAGTTCTCACCGCATTTGTAAAATTGATATTGTGGATTTTGTATAAATAGATGATAGTTGGAGTAAACTTTGGTACTAGAAGTATAGGGGATTTGCTGACTGCCCATTCTTTGTTTTTTTTTTTATTTCATTGAAGTAGTAAGGAAATTAGGTGAGAATCTACACTGCAAAAACTATCTAGAAATCAGTCAATATTTCTTAAATGAAGTGTATTTACCCTTAAATTGGTAGGCAAATAAGAAGATTTGCCAATGGAATGTGTATTTTTGCTCTTCATATAGGATAATTGAAAATATGCACTTGAAAATAAGACAATGCAATTATTTTCCCTTATGTTAAATATAAACTGTCTTGTTCTATTGGCAAAGGGTCTCACTTACCTCCTCAATACAAGAACAAATGCACTTAATATTAGAAAAAATGGCATCCATGTTTATTATTTTTTTTTGTCATAGGGTGTTGATCAGTTAAAGGTCTTGTGGATTTTTTTTTGCGAATTTTTGAAAAGACCTGCCCTCTCCACTTAAAAAACCCTGTACCCACTCCCGAGAGGGAATGCCTATTAAACACGTGCAAGAGCATGCAGGGGTCCATTTCGCCTTGCGCAGGCTATGTTTAAAAGTTGCTGTTCTCATAGCTCATAAAAGCTTACTGTGTTCGAGCCTCCACCCTAACCCCTAAGTCCCTCAATCACTATATAGAGCGGGGACTATATAATGGACTTAATAGTGAACTCAGTTACCTGACCTTTCAGACAGATGATCACTGCTTTTTGCTTTCTGTAACTCTGCCTCCACTGCGCGATGCCTGGGTAATTTTTATTAGTCGCCGGGTTACTGTGACAGCAAATCCCATAATGCTTTGCGAGGAGATCTCTCCACTCAAAGCATTCTGGGATATATCTGCCTCTTCTGAGGCCTTTCTTTTCTTCTCATACACTTTGTAGACACTTTTTCTCTTATGACCCTCAGCCATTTTCAAAGAACTGCGGTGAGATCAATGACTGACGGAAACCGTAGCTCACCACAGATATATGCCTGAAAGTGCATATGTGCAGAAAAAGATAACTAACTCGGGCCGAGCATGAAGGACGGCCTTATGTAAACATACCACCGGAATGATTGACAATTAGGAGGACCACTTATTTAGATGATCCACCCAGAAATAAAAGATCGTTCTATATACCAAATAAGCTAAAATCCCTACTGTTTTTTCCTGAGGAAGAATGTTCTTAGATTTTCCATTTGTAAATTGTATCAGCAATCTCTCTTTATAAATGTTAAAGTGAACCTGGAGTCCACTCTTTCACCACCTTCCCTCAGCTATTCTATAATCCTTTATTTTCACTTCTGACTGCTGGAGCTCTTCTCCACAGAGACTTTTTCTTCCCTGTGATAACCTTCACTTTAATTAGGGCATTTGAATCACTGATGTCCGAATTTTAAGAATAAAAGTTATCTTTCAACTTTTGTGCACAGTTACAAGGCGGCAAAGTGGAGATAAGAGCTAATCCGGTTAAAGGATTCAGTAGCATTGTCCCTAAATATGTTTTCTTAAAATATGTAGAAAAACATCATGCTAAAGTTTTAATTCACTTCAATAATTTACCTAATTTAAATATCTGTTCCCAACCTGTAATTTTTCTATACTGGGTCTGATGGTTTTGGTCAGTAATGTACATTAAAAAGATACATATACTACCATTCTTTCTACAGGACTCAAAGGACATTGAGAGTCAGCACAACAGATTCAGTTATTTACTTTATGCACATACCCTTTCCTTGCTTATGGGACAAGAAAAAAGTAATGGTCTTGTAACTGTATTTTGTATCCATCTATTGTAAATATATTACATGTTCTCACTTTGTTAAGAAACAAAAGGCCTGGAAAAGGCAGAGAAAACATTTTTCTTTTTATAGAAGACAGGTGGGATCTGTGGATCCCAGCTGTGTTTATGTGTAATCTGTTATATAAAGCATGATGTCCTTTAATCTTAGGTTATGAGGAAGGCAATAGACAATAGTGAATGGGATTGTTTGAAATTGTTCTTTTATGATCAAGACAGCTTTGGAAATTATACCTATGTCATATCTTTGTAGGATTATCTAATAATCCACATGGAGAAAGTTAAAATATTTTCATGTTTAATTTAAAACATAAAAAATTGTTAATGCAAAAATTACTTCGGTTATCTTTGATATATGACAAAATTGCAGCTGTATATATTTAAACCTGTAAAGCAATTGATGCCTGAAACTCACTATTAAAGAATTTGCACAAATAGATTTATGTTAGAGTTTATTAGAGTTTCTGTATGGATGTGTTTTTCTTTTTATTCTTACAGAACACATTGTATTGTTTTGAAATTCAATATGAATGCAATCAATTTGTTTTTACCATGACAGTAATGCAGCAACAAGCTCAATGTCCAACAGAGTTAAAAAAACAATTTCTCCTATTTAATTCAAAGGTTTGCTCTGTCATTAATCTCCACAACCAGACTCTGTCCAAATTGAATTTTAGCAATTTCATTCACCTCTGCAGAATGAAACAGAATCAAGGAACATACAGTATTAAAGCCCAGAGGTGAGAAAAATCAACAACACTATATGTATTAAAAGAAGCTTAAATTAGTGTCCTTGTATTAAGAGCAGCAGTATTGGTGAGCTGGCAGCTCACGAGGGTGTGCACTTTGACTAATTGTTTAAATCAGACTATGAATGACCCTTTGAGCTGTTGCTGCCTTAAATATACCATATATCCATTATAATAATGACTTGATAGCTTGATGTCCTAACAGGATACTTTTTTTTAATCATAGATTTTTATGGAGTAGTTTCAGCCAAATAGTGTCATACAGTAGCAGCCATTCGAAAAGGCCCTCCCTTGTCAAACGGCAGCCGAATGGCAGCCAGCTTCCAGCCACTAGAGTGACCCCTCTTTCTCCTGGATGTGCATATTTTTTTACTCTGACTCCACCCTTTCACTGAATTACAAGGTCTGACCGGGAGAAGGCACTTCTCTTTAGATCTTAATGTCCAAAAATCATGACAGAATATTTTAGTACAAAGATTGATGTTTAAAAGGGAATTGCAGGGGACCAGCCAAGGGCCCATCAAGGAAAGTGGGGAAATTTTGAATGGCTGCTACTGTACATCAGTTTGTAGAATTGCAGAAGCTCATCAGATCTGACTGAACTTTGTGGTGAATTCATTACATTTTTACTTTGGACTAAGGTTATCTTTTAAATTTTTCACATTTCTTTTCAGCCAACATTTACATATGCTCACTGTGCTGAAAGAGATCAATAAATCATTCTAGGATCATTAATTCATTGCTGATGATAAATGATTACAAAAAAAAGCAAAACTTGGTAATCATATTGTGATGGTATTAAAGATTCCCAACCTTACATTGTTTCATTCAGAAAGTTGTGCCAAACACCTGTCTGACAGGTAATTAACCAAAAAAAAATATTTATTGCGTATTAATAAGATTTTAGGTTTATATTGTTTTGATGATAAAAAATGACAGAATCAGCTTTGATAAAATTATGTAATGTTGACTATTAGTTTTAAGGGAGCTTCTGCAATAAGCCTGTTCTAGTGCTCTATAGTGGTGCAGTTGTTAAAACCACAGGTTTGCAGCAAGATCATCCTGAATCTAAATGTTGGGCTGAGGCTTCCTACATTGGGATTCATTTTCTCCTTGTATGAGGTGTTGTTTTGGCTTCTTGCCATCTTCTACAAACATTCATGTAAGGTTATGGATGTGCGTTTGTGTGTCTGCATGGCTGTTTAACTTTAACATTAACAAAGCATTGGTATTACCAGGATCTCGCTGTCTGATCTTTCTGTAGCTTATTTTTATGGATTGTACTATTTTCTGCTGAATCAAGGATCCTTTAATCTTATCAAGGAGTTCTAATTATGAGTAATAGTGGTGGGACTCGATTTACCTTTTTAATCGAGTTAATTAAAAGATCTGTAATAATCAATCGAAATGAATTGCGTTCTAATCGAAAACCATATAATCAACAAAATACACATCTTCTATTCAAAAACCCTTTTTAATACTCAATAAATTATATAGGCACAATTATTTATATATATATATATA
>NW_015151154.1:246184-264125 GCF_000732505.1 Cyprinodon variegatus | reverse complement strand
TATATATATCTTTTAATCCAATGATTTATATATATATATATAAATAATTGTGCCTATATAATTTATTGAGTATTAAAAAGGGTTTTTAAATAGAAGATGTGTATCTTTTAATCCAATGATTTAGGTTTTTAAACCATTGTATTGGTAAAAAATTATAGTATTTTTGCTTTTGTTTTAGAAACCCAGGATTTTATACAATGTCTGTGAAAAAGAATTTCCATAGAAGTGTGAAGAGTACATGAGCATTTGTTAAAGCATGATTCTCCCTCTAAATACAGTACCAAAATATATTTAGAAATATGGCATACAATATTGCCTGTAGACAGTAGAAAAAATTGAATTTTTTAATACTGACAGGCTATGACAGTTCAGCTCTGCATAAAGCATTGCATTTAGGAGCTTAACAATGTGCAGCATTTAGTATAATTAAAACATTTAGACCACTGAGACTACTTTTTCCCATTACGGCAGTTACTAACACAAATAATCCCTGTTCCTGGTCTTAGCTCCTTCCCTCTTTACTGCCAGCACTGTTCTGATATAAAGTGTTTATTATAGCGGACGCACTTTGGCCATAGCTTAGACGTCCATACCTTTCTGCAGTACACGCATTTGGTTCGAGCCATAGTTGTTTTTAAGGTTGAATTTATAATGGATTAACACCTGTGATGTCACTTGTGTGTCAGATTTGTAGGTGAAAAAAAACAAAAAAACTTTTTTTAAACTTATTAAGGCTTAAGCAAATTTTTATTGCACTTCATAACAAAGATTAATCAAATTAAGGTGGTGATGTCAGGGTATCTGTTTGTAGTGATCCTGGGAAACACAAAGATTTTTCAGTTTCCATGCTTCATTATGAAAAATGTGAGGTATAAGACGTTCTTAGGGGAAGCTGTTTGGTTGAAAAACCATTTTAAGTAGTGTTAGCCTGACTGTCTGTCTGCTTGAATGTTGCTTGAGATTTTCTCTCCCAGTACACTAAAATGAAATCCTCTTGACAGCTGTACATTTAAATAAGATACTGGCTTTCCTAAGTCAGACCAGATGACCCCACTTAAAAGAGTGCAAACTATAACTGATCAAACCACTTGCATAAAAATAGATACTAAAATGATTTGAATTCCAGGAGGAATGGGTGGTCCAGCTATTGCATCTTTACTTAATAAAGCCTAAATGGATACAGGTGACTTTTTATTGCCAACCTGATACATTATATGCAGTATAATGATTAGATTATAAAGGGTTAAATAATTCAAATATGTTGTTTTATTTTCACATTTCTGCATTACAATCAATGTGAATGTGTTGGAAGGTCACCTACAATTTTCAAGGCAAAGTCTCCTTATTGTTATGTAACTCCAAGAGCTCTTAGAGACACTTCTTTTGATAATGCTGATGCATTCACTTCAGGTCCAAGAAAATTAGGGATAATTTTCTATTAGGAGAGCAAATTTCAAAAGCCTTAATTAACCCACTGCACATGAAAGTAAAAGGCAAAATGTGAAAAGGAAATTAGGAATTGAAGCATTAATCAAGGTTTGCATCTGCTTGGAAGCACATAAATGAGATGATTATGCAGTCATGAGATGTGGTTTAGAGATTCAGTTTTATTTACGGCTTTACAGATCCTTAATTGTTTAATTATTCTGTTCATTCCCATGATATATTAGCCCATCTTCTTATACAAAATGCTTTCCCATGGCTTTCACAGAGAGATATCTGCATGACCTGCCTCCATATGAAGTAGTTCACCCAACTAGAGTTGATGCCAGAGGCCACTTCCTGTCAAACGTCTTGTCCTACCGCACACGCCGTGTACAACGCCGGGAAACCTCAGAGGACAGTGCGGGTGCCCATCAAGTCTTCTACCAGTTTCTCCACGGCGGCCACAGCTTGCACTTTAATCTTACTCTTAATCCAAACCTGCTGGCTCCGGGCTTTATGACGGAAAGGAGATATGGTGGCCTGGAAGGGGCCAAGATCCAGCGCCCCGGAGCTCCCGGGTGTTACTATTTAGGCGAAGTGTGGGACAGGACCACTGTTAAAGGACATGCCGCAATAAGTACATGTGATGGACTGGTGAGTATATAACTTTATATTCCAAAGTAATGTCAAATCATCTTTTATCTTTAAAATTGGGGTTTTAAGAGACATAAACGTACTTATTTTTAAAGAAACAATGAATTACAAGTTTTTGATATGTAAAACCATGTTCTAAATATAACAGTAACTGAGAATTTTTATGCTAAGTGCTATTCTGAGATTGCATTAAAAGCCATCAGCCAAGAGTGAGAACCACTGACTAAAATATCTTCACCCTTTTCTTTTTAAACCAGTACAAGAAAAAGTTTTCTCTTTCTTTCAAATGTAAAGTTTTTAATCCGCACAGTAAAATAATAGAAGCGAGCAGAATGCCCAGAGTCTATGGACTTAACCCAAAAGTGGGGTTATCCTCTGTGATGCTTTGTCAGGCTTTCATTGTTGCTGCATTGAGTTGTGTGGTGTGTGTTTGCTTTGTTTGTCCTTGGCAGGGTAATTACCGACACAGTCCGTTTAAAAAATATTCTGTTTTCTTAAGCACATTATAATAATACATTTCTTCATCATGAAGCTGCCACAGTTCCTTTTTCAGTTAATCTCTAGAGACAGAGATGGTAATAGATCTGGGTTGAATAATTTATTTATTAAACCAATGTAATACTGTATAACTTTGATGTTAAAAGAAAATTGGTTGCAAAGATTATAATTAAGTTTAGCATGTGTTCAAATTAAGGTTGAAATATACATGGGCCTAAAGATAGGAAAATGTATACATAAATGCAATTAATTCTTAGATTAAATGTTGTTTAATGTGTTGCACATCTGCATTTTTATTCAGGGTTAACATATAATCAGAATCTAATAGCCCAGACTATAAGACTATAAAATATTTAATGGGCACCAGTGTATGGTTGAGGCTGCAGAAGAGCTTTGCTAGTCTGCTTTATAAATCCTAAAACCTTTTTTTTTTTCTGAACATAGCCATGTTGAAATTTCAACCATGGATCCGTTTCTTCTGAGCTTGAATATTTAAATTCTTTTTCAATACTTGTACCTTTTAAGTGATGAATTAGGATCAGTGAAACATAACTGCCACAAGGCATGATACTAAATCCACCTCAAGGTTTACAGCCCCACCATTACTCCGGTCAAAGCAGCAATAGTTCTCTAGAAGTCATTTGCTTGTCCAAATGGGAACATGTCTGTAAAGCCTGGTGGTATCACTTTAGCATATTTTTTTCCCCCTGGTGACGTTCCTCTTGATCCATGGTGATGTAACTCTAGCGTTTTAAAGGTTATCATGGGAGGTTTGACTGTCTGTGGTTTCTGTGTGTTATTCTTCAACATCTTTAACACCTTTCTTTTATCTGAATAGGACATTTTGACAAAACGTCTTGTGTACATTTGTTTATTTGATGGACCTAGAACTATTCCCAGTTATGGAAATGTTTATTTATCTGGGTCTAAATGTGAACTTGGTAGAAACAGAAAAGAATCTACAATAAATTAAAACTAATAAAATATGTATATCTATTTTGAAAAGTGAAAGCTGTTCTCTTTTATGTCATCCTTTTAGATATAAAAAAATTAAGCCTCAAATGAATCATCAAAAGACTAGAATTAAGGATGTAGGCTATGTGCCAAAGGGTGTATGTAAACCTTTGCTTACAACAAAAAAAAGGAGAAATTAACTGAATCAGGGACACAAAATACAACTTTCTTAACAGAAGAAATTCTTGTAGTTGGAGTTATTTGCACTGCAATATATATTTACACCAAATGTAAACAGCACACATTTATAGGACCATTATAAAGTATTTTAATGATGCTGCCACCTGTGGCCAAAACTCGTTCTTGTAGCTAGCTCTCGTACCCGTCATGGGTTTGTTTTTAATTTGCCATTAACATCTGAGTTAAGCTGGATGCAGGTTTCTTCTGGCTATCCACAGAATCTATCTTAAATATAACGCTTCGATTGTTTGCTAGGTCGGACCCATAAAACGGGGATGCCTTTAACGTCAGATCTGCAGAACAGTGCAGCAACTTCCAACCCAAAGTAAATTGAAGAACATAGGCTACAATCTGCTTATCAAACAATGTTTTAGTTGTAAACAGTCAAATAAAAAGACCATATTAAAGATAATTTTAACTAAAAGCTTAAGTAATGTGTTTTTAAATATATTTTTTAGCTGTTTTTAAAATTACATTATTAGTCTGTATTCCATTCCATTTCAGCCTTATTTATAAAGCACTTTGAAACAACAAGGTTAACCTAAACTATAAAATTGTCAGGATTTGGTTGTGGTGTGAGGACCCAAATGCAGAGACAGGAAGGCAGTGGTGAGTTTCTTGATGATTTAATAATAGGTAAACAGACAACTGAGGCAGGATTCCAAAAATCAAACAAGAAAACAAAGTTAAACAAACCAAAACCATGGAGACATCTGGGGGAAACAATCACGTTGAGGAAAACTCAATTAGACGGAGTTGGAGGAAGTTTGATGAGAAACTGAACAGAGAGTGTATTTATGGGAGACTGAAACAGGACTAACGAGCAGATTGGGAGCAGATGTGAACAGAGCAGAATAGGAAAGGAGCAAGGGGTAAAGGAGAACACAAGAGGGCAGCAGAGGGCAATTAATAAAAAACTGAAAATAACCAGAGAACACAACAAAATACGAATTAAACCACTAAAACTAGAAAACATGGAGCAAAGTAAAACTGAAAACTCAAAAAAAAACATAACAGAACCAGAACTATGACAAAAATATAAACACTGGACAAAAACTATAGAACTGTAAAGTCACAATCTCAGGCTATGTTAAAAAACGAGAGTACAAGTGAGCTTTTCAAAATAGGAGATTACATTTGTTTGAGATGCAAACGTAGAGCATTCTACAGTTTTGGCTAAAGACACACAAAAAAATGTCAGCTCCCAAATTTCTCTTAGTTTTAAAGGTAACAAGAATCAAGTGATCTGCCAACTGGATGGTGGGGCTGCAGTAGTTCACACAGATATCAACAGAAAATACCACAAAGAAAAGTTACATACAAGTAAAAGGATTTCAAACTTTAAAACATGTAAAAAAATTGGAGCCATTGCAAATCATTTTAAATAGGTGTAATGTGTGTTTTTTTTTTAGAATCAGTTAAAAGTCGAGTTGCTTTTAATTCTGCATTCTTTGTCATTCTGCACAAGCTGAAGGCATGCAAGCAATAACTGACTGAGACCATCATAAAACTGCAGTGCAGAAATCCAAGCAGTTTGCGATAAAACATTATTTATAATCTTCAAGTGATGGCATTGAAGAAAAAGTTTGGCTTTGGAGAGTGGCCTTAGCTGAAAGATTGCAGTGACTTCTGTTAGACATGCATTTCCATCCTTTTACAATAACTTCAGAACTGTCTGTATCTACTTTTCGTCTAGTCATTCATATAGAGGTTTATCAAAACAAAATCTTTTCAAGTTCAGAACAGTTCTCTTTTAAAAATATCTATGAATCTTAAAGAATATTGATTACAATTTTTGTCCATTCTTTTCCCTGATTGACTTCTAGAAGTGTTTGTTGATTCAAATTTCTCCTGGGAACGGCTTCATACTCAACTGAAATGTGAAGCATTTTTTATTGTTGAACAAATTCTTTACTTTGCATGGCACAGCTGTCTGGGTCCTTATTTTCTTCAAATATTCAATAAGTAATGACATTATTTTTCAGCCTATTCAATACCTTGTTTTGTTGTATAGATTTTAAACGTCTGATAAGGAGATATCTTTTCTTATCTGAACACCCATGAGATATGTCTACATAATAAGCAGCAATGTTTTGTAGCTCTTAAGATTGAAGTCTTTTAACTAAAGCGAATATCCTGCATTCATGTTGTGTATGTTGGAAAATGCTTTTGTATTAGGAACCACTGTTATTTCAACTATTACATCGCATGGATTCGCCTGACCAGGCGAGATGTCTATGTGGGCAGCCAGGCCAACAATGCCCCTAATGACTCCACCCATTCAGAAGCATGTACCAGTATTGGGTATTGCAGGCTAACAAAGATCTCAATGACTCCCCATTCCAAAGGGATGGAACTGTTCTTCCCGTTCAATTTGCATGTTTTCTAAGCCAAGACAAGGCTTTGTTGGGCTACCCTATAAAGCCTCGAACTCAACGCTATTCCTGACATTTTGAATTGAAAAAGCTTCCTGGATGGGAAGCGAAAAGTCTTCAAACTTGGAAAACAAATGCCAGTGGATTGGTTTTTAACTTTTTGGAATGACTATGACCTGAATATCTGAGAGTCTTCACCAGCATACATCAACTGTTTTATTTCCTTTGTAGAGATGTACATTAGTTTAGGAATAACGGTTTTGATAAAAGCCCAGGAACAAATGCCACATTTGAAACGGTTTGTTTTCTGATCACAACATTAAATATTTTGTTACAGATGTGAGACATGACTTTGTATAACGTGAGTTTCATTAGGATAAAGCTGCATTAACTTTAAGTGAGTTCATCCTTCAATACATTTTGAGCAATTAGAGTATAAAATCAAAGCATAGGGTATTTGTTGTAAAGTCAAGTGCAACTTAAGTTCATTCCAAATGCAGCTGATTTCTGCTCCAATTACTCTGCTATCTCATCTGTTGTCAGGGTTACGTAAAGTCTAATGCACCAAATGTAATTGCTGTATAGTTTAATGAAGAGATTGAGCCAAAAAAAGTAATGCACAAGTCTTTCAAAGCCTTTCATAAGGGAACTCTGGTAAATGCTTTTAAAAAAATCAACATTCTCTAAGCCCTTTAAGACCCAGATTTAACATTGTGGAGTGAAAATTATATTCAGAGATCAGACTAAAGCTTATCAGCATGCATTATTAATGTTATTCCATATGAAATCTTTTTTTTCTGAAACGTGCACAGGGTCACATTTTACCATGGTATTCAAAAATGTTATCAGTGTTGTTTAATATTCAGACAGCCTTCGTCACTATAATAAGAAATATTCTAGTCTGAAATTACAAGAATCTATAAAGTATAATATGAAAAGCATATTGGCTAAAAGCAATATGCTTTTGTGGACATCTTGACCTTTTTTTTTATATTTGCACAGCACAAAATACAATGTGTTTTTTTCTATTATTTTTGGGGACTTTAAGTTCTAGACCAACAAAAGCTGTTGTGTAGTTTTGAAATAGAGTGAGAATGGTTTTCAAAGTTTCTGAAAAGGGGGACGTAATTACACAGTGGTATTCAGATATTAAACTCATTATGGTCTTTGTTTCCATTGTCTTCATACAAAAAACAACATAACAATTAAGCTTAAAAATAAAATTAAGCTTGAAAAGTAAATTTATGTGTGAATAATAATGTGTTTTACTCACTACATTCAAAATACAACACTGAATATAGTCCAGTTTATTAAAGATGATTAAAACATCAGTCAATACTTTTTAGAACTACTTTTTGCAACAATAAGAGCTGCACTTGGTCTCAAATTCCAGTCTTTAAGGGCTGTTGTTCTACAACTTTTACATACATCTCAGCTTCTACACAGCTACCACTACATTATATGAGCTCATTAGCAGAGCTCTGTGGTGCGTTACTACTGTGAATGATGTAGTTCAGCCATTTAATTCCGGTGTGTAGGACGAAGGACACATCTAAAATTCCAATAAAAGAAAATTAAAAACAATCCACTGGACTTTGTTTCCAAGTTTGAAGATGTTTTACTTACCATCCAGAAGACTTCAAAATGTCAGGAATAGTGTTGAGTTTGAGGTTTTATACGGTAGCCAAAAAAAAGCCTTGTTTTTCTTGTGAAATTGAAACGGACAAAGGGGTCCCCCCGTTTGGGATGGGGGTCATTTGGCTCCCTGTGTTAGCCGGCAATGCCTCATACCCATCTAAGTGTCTGAAAGGTCGGTCGTTAAAGGTAATTCTTGACCTTGCTGAATAGGCGAGGTAGACAGTCGAGCTGGATGATCTCGTCTATTCAGCTAGGTCAACAATTCCCATACTCATACTCAGTCAGACGGTATGGAAGATGGCTGCGTTAGAATCTTGTGGCTGCATTCTCCGAAGGCCAGGTTCGTTATCCGGTGATGTCGTAGCGCCGTGCTGTGGTCCGTTCTGGTTCAAAGATTTCTTCATATGCGACAAATGCTGCCTTCTTATTTCATAGGTCTTTTTGTGTGTAACAATAGTATTTTCCCATCTTATATGATGGGTTGACCAGCTAGCATTTGGTTTGACAACATGACCCAGTTTTAGCATTCTCAACAAATTCATCCCTGATGTCTTGATTGTCCTCCATAAACAGATAAAGTCATATTCAGATTATAAGACGCACAGGTGGAATGTATTAGCTAACGGAGGATTTCTGAAGGTTGGTTGCATCGAGTGTTATTTAAAGGTCTTAGAGTGAAGGAAGCTGAATACTTGGCTGCTTTGTTTTTTATTTGTAAAATTTATTTTTATAAACCTTGGGGAACTTTTTTCATTTATTTTATTGCGCTTTTGTGAGCTAGACATAAAAATCCTTTTGCAACATAAACTGCTCCATTAAAGAGATAAAGTTAAGCTGTTTTGTTGTTTCTGCTTTCATGGTTCAGCTGCAGGTTTGTTGTTGTTTAGAGAAACTCTTGTTTTCCAAAAGCCAGCTAATTGTCCGTTATGAAAACAGTCTTTGGGAACTGGTTGGGAACCTTCCCTGCATTTCCTGTCTGTCTGTTGCTGAAATATAAACTTTCTGTTTTCAAGCATAAAGTAGAAACAGTCCTCAAAGCAGATGTCCTTCCTGTTTTTTCCTGTTTAGGTGCAGAGGTTTGAGTGTTATTCGAGCAGCCATGTTCAGCATGGACACGGCGAGCTTTCCTTGTCATTTTTTATTTTTTGATTGAAACCATTGGATGTCTTACTTTTCTTATTTCTCTCACTTCTCTTGTTTTGTCTCCAGTAATGTGTTAAAAGTTTATATAAATGTGAATTTCTCTGTTATAAGGTGTAAAAGCAAAACCGGAATGTTTTGGGCATTATAATATAAATTATCCACTGCCTGAAGGTATTTATACAGTATATAGCCTGCTTTCAACTTTAAAAAAATGGTATGTTTTCTGCCATATGTAGCAGCCCAGCTTCCTGCAAAACTGTCTAAAACCAGATTCTCTCTTTAAGTTTTTGTGGTTTATATTATGTGTATTCAATATATTATTGATTCCCTAAAGCTGTTCGAAAAATATATATTTGCACTTCAAGTTGAAGCAGTTCCCTGAGCGATCAGCTTAGCTTGTTGCGTATGCAGCCAGTATTTATGTTAAGACAATCCCAAAGAAAAAGGGATTGAAAATCAGACTTTCCTCCTTTTTATTCCACTCAGTGGCTCTGTTGTTTCAGATTTTCCTCACTAGGGAATACTTTTCTCAAAACAACCAAATGGTGCTATTTAGACATGACAGCAGTTTTCAGGTTGAATCCCAGCTGTTTAAAGGAGGAGAGAATCAAGACCTCTATAGTGGCAGGGGCTCTAAGTGGAGCCGCTTCCAAACAGGATCATATTTTAAATGGCCCTACATTAGTGGGATTTATACTATGACCTGTTCCATTCAAATTACCGCTGTTTAAAATCCTGAAAGCTTACACCGATTAAACATTTCAGTCTGTCATTTAGTGAAAGCAAAAGGCTCAAACATTTCACTCTTAATCTTTGTCTTAAAAGCCGGTGTGTTTTTGTCTTAGCTTTCTCTGCAATCTCATAGCAGACTCTTCTTCCTAGGTTTCATCCTTTCCTTTGTTTTTCTAATTGTTTGACATATTATAGCTGTGAAGAAGGCAGAAAGTCTTAATGTAATGAGCTATTTTAATGATTCAACTACCTTTCACTCTTTTACCCATATGTACAGTATATAACGCCACTGAACGTGTTGTATGCCCCTTGGGTTCCAAAACTGCTAAGATAATCATTTGCAGATTTAATTTTTACTTTATGTGCTTCTTTTTCACCCAGCTTTCCAGGAATATGCCGTGATAGGCACCTTGAGTTTTCCCTTGTCTGCTTTAGTGAGTTTTATCAGTGCACATAATATTCTCAGCAAGCTAATTTCACCGGATCCTAATTTGCATGGATAAGCAGTTAGGAGATTATCAAGTTATTTAAAAAGTGCAAATGGGCTTATTTGTAAAACACTTTGCAAATATGTAATTTATGAATCAAAGACTTCTTATTTGTGAAAATCTACTAAATTATTAGCAGAGTAAAAAAGTGGAGTAATAGAGTAAAAAATTATACTTTCTCTACATTTGTAATAAGCATTAAACATTTTTTTTTTACAAAATAAAGCAATTCATTGATTTGGAACTTATGTGTTTTTATATCATATATGGTTTTCTTTATCAAGAGGCAATATTAAGCTACATGAAACTGTATTAATGTTCATTGAGTTTAGTCCATTTAGCCTAATAAATTATTAAAAAAACATCCTGCAGGGTTAGTTTGTTGCATTTTCACTAACAATTGCTATTATTGAGAGAACAAAACTAGAAGGAAGGACGACCTTGTAAGAAATAGAATAAAGAGTCAGATTTATTATTTATCCCTAACATCTACAGAATGCCTCACTGTTTGCCATGTGAATATTGGCCATAGGGTCCTTTGCTTAGAGTTGTTAGGCTGTAACTGACAGATTGGGGGAAGCATCAGCATCACTGCAGCTGTGTTGGTTCTCTGTTGTGTGAGTGGAGTTGAACTGCAAGGCAAAGCTGTTGATTCACAAGTCAATCTCAGTTAAAGACCTTAGAGTGCTAATGGGGGTAAAACAAAGACAGAATGAGGTTAGGAATGCATTTAACTGAAATAGAATGTATTCAGGTTAAACCCTGAGTGACCAGGGTTTAACCTGAATACAGCCTATGGTTGCTGGTGTCGTGAACTGCATGAAGGATTTCATTTGGCCACACTGATTATCAGCTGGCTGTCAAGAAGCAACAGTGAGGTTTTCTTTTCTTCAAACAAGACTTCTTTGTTGCTGTGACAACGGCAAAAAGGATATTCTGCTATTTATTTCATTTTAGTTTTCAGCTATGGTACCAGCTGATAACCAGAAGGAACAAAGAGAAGTGAAACTACAGCGAAGCTTACGCATGAACACAAGAAGCTTTGCAAAGTTAAACCAGGAGCCTCTAAGTTTCTCTACATAATCCTCAAAAAAAGTTTTCCTGCACAGTGCAAAGCAGCAAACCAGAACAGAACACGTTACTTTCCAGTAAGGTAGCTATTATATGTCAGTCTGCTTATTCATGTCCTACATATTATAAATCAAACTATTTTTTTCCTCAGTAACTGATACATTTTTTAAAATCTTCAAGACACAGTTTTCCTGAAAACCACTTTACTACCATATTTAAGAAATTATCTGACTGTGAGAGAGCACACTAAGCATAGAAATAAATGAATTAGCCTGCCTAAAATAAACTTAGATAAAATAAGTTATCTATGAGCTGGGTATATTATAGAAGTGATATGGTTCTCCAGATGCTAAGTCTTTATTATTTTCTATAGTTTTTCCCTTTTATGATTAAATATGATGACAAGGTTAATCTTTGACAGACAAATGTTTCATTTTTAACCTCTGATAAAGTCAAGTAACATCTCCCTTTGATCTGCCTGAAAATAGAAAATAAAACCAAAATATTTTTAGGTGTATCATCCCAGTGAGGCTAACAATGTGATGCACATATAATCTACTGTAAGTTGCCAAGAATGTTGCATTAACTTACTGTTTGCTTGAGCCATTGTTCCCAGTTGTGTTTTAAATACTCTGGTGTAAGTAGGACACATGTCACGAAACAGCTGCCACCATTTCCTCAGAGCAGAACATGCTGCCACCACAATTGGTAAATACCACTGCTAACCTATAGAAATTGATTACAGTTTGAATATTTAATGCTCCATCATGCTCCATGCTCTGTTCCTGATGAACCACAGAGAACCTCTTCATCATCCTACACCTTTTTTCCTGATTTTTAGCATCATAGTATTTACTTTATACTAAAATCTTCATAATCACATATAAGAAACAGTTAAAACAATATCATAACGCTATTTGTATCATGTTTATCACCTACAATTTGTAATAAAGGAATTGTGGATTAAACAAACCATAAAAAACTAAAAATCTGAACCGTCCACAAACAGCCCCAGTGATTAGCAGAAGTGATCTAATCAATCAGCACTACAATGAATTGATGGAAATGAAATTCTACTTTTCATTTAAAATATTTTTGAATTTATTTAGTTATTATATTTGCCAATGAAAACAACCACACGTTTAGAATCGGTATACTTAACATGTTACTAATAGAACATCATATAAAATTCACTCGTCTTAGACAGGCTAAACTTAGTTCTTAACCAAGATACACTATTTTTTTATTCGCAATAAGCAAAAATGTGTGTCATGCACTGCAAAAAATTTAAATCTAAATAAGTATTTTTTTCTTAAAATAAGTGGAATTGGTCTTGAATTGAGGAGGTAAATGAGACACTTTGCGAATGGAACAAGACAATTTACAATTAAAATAAGAAAAAGCAGCTGCATTGTTTTATTACAAGCGCATATAATCTAATTATGTTATTTTAAGGGTAAAAATACTCATCCTATTGGCAAATCATCCCATTAACCTACTAAAATTAAGGGAAAATGCACTTGATTTAAGAAGTTTTTTACTTATTTCTAGATAATTTTTGCAGCGTGACATGCATCAGTTAACCTCAAAATTTTATTCTCTAGAGTTAAGCCCAAAACTTGCATTTTGTTGACTTTGCATTTTCAAAATGGAATCAGGGTTGTATGTTTTACCACCCTCTCTAAAAGTGTATTTTTACATCAAGGGGGAAATCTCTAAGAGGAGGTGATGCCAGATTTCTGCAACCTTTGGGTCATGCCCAGAATACTCTCTTCTAAGAACTATGCAACAGCAAACCTGTCTTTGACAACAGTGATGCTGAAATATCTTGACATTTACAAAGATTCATGGCAAGAAAAACAAAAATAGGCTGTAAAGATTTTTTTACTCAGGAGCGAACATCAAATAGACTAAATCTGAAAACAGCTATGATTTTTTTTTATATTAGTTATTACTCACTGCAATTGTTTTGTTTTTATTTAACTGGTTATTGTAATACCGGTGGGATTATAAACATCATGAATTTCATTTAACCTCTAATTCATTGCATCAGTAAAGTCATCTTTGATTCTATTTTTTTAACTGGGTTGCTCTCACTTTAAAACAGACAAGGCTCAGAAGTAAAGGGAGTTGATACGTGTCGAATTAAAGGACACTAGTCTTTAAATCCAGCTATAGGCTCTAAATGAGATGGTTTGTATTTGACATAAGTATCTTTTGATGTAAGATGGTGTAGAGATGTTAGAAAAACAAAGAATAGTTTTTGCAAAAGTCAGCTGGAATAAGTTCTCTGATCTTTCCACTGCAGAAGATATGACCTTATTAACATGCTCATATCACATTTGCATCAACACATATTTTGTGCTACCCTCTGTCCATCTCTGTTACTGAATCTGTTAGTGACATGAGCCGACGTCCCCATGCACCATTCAGTATTCACCTTGCAGTCTGTTTAGTATGCCAGCCCTCCTTTCTGAGCTCCACAGGGCCTCCTTGACAGCTGAAGGATAGTTAACCGGAGCAGACAATGGGCAAGAATTAAATATAAGGCCAGGACAGGCAAAAGAAGAGAAGAAAAATTGGAATTGGTTTTCTCCTCCCTGTCAGTGTAATTTATAGTGTGGAAATAGTCTTTGTTATTTCTTTTTTCAATCAAATATGACAAGATCCATGAATCAAAAATAAAAATTTTCAAATTCTAAATCTAATAACATTTTTAGCTTGATCATTATCTAAGCAAATATTCCATATATGTTAATCTAAATGTAAAGGAAAACCTTTCATTGTTGTGTTATAACTGATCTACGGTATTTGAAAGTAGACCAACACCTTAATACTCTTAAGCAGCTCTGTTAAAGATATTTAAAAACCTTAGAACTAATTTAGAGAAGGAGCCTTGGGTATTCCACTTGTTGCTTTGGTTCTGTATAATTTGGATTCTTTTTTTTTTTTTTTTACTTTCTTTTATGATCATAAAACTGGCTCCTTGTTCAGCCAAATTTGTTAGAGTTGTTTCTGGTTTTAGGCCATGTTCATCATCTGGGACATCAGCAATCTACTAATGAAGCTTAACATCAGCCCTCGATTCTTTTCTCACTATTATTAAAAAATGTCTCTTACCCCAATGTGACCTTGGCATGGAGGTGGAGCTAAGAGTGGACGCACTGGAAGCAACATTGGCAGGTTCTTAATAATAGTCTCTCCGTTTCTGGCTCGTTTCATCTGACCACCTTCAACCACTTTGAAAGCAGCTCAGGATCATAATGAAACTTAAATAAGCCAATGCCATCTTTATTAGGGTTGAAGCAAATCGCTGTGACCAAATGGGAATGCAGCCACTGTCCATAAAAAAAAACATAGTTCTAGCTCTCATTCGTTCTACCGTATACGTCACTATATGTCATGATCGGTTCTCTAATGGAGACCCAAAGATGCAGAACACCACTGACGGACACAGGATGAAAAGTTTAACAAGTTTATTTGCACAAAAACACTGAATATGCCGAAGGCTGGTTCGGGCCTGGATTCTGGTTTCACCGGAGTCTGCGTGAGAGACAGCTCAGTTAAGGATTGTTGGCGGGGCTTGGTTTTCAATGTTGCACAGATAGTACCTTGAGGGTTCTTGAGGTTCTCTTTGGGAGAGTCACTGTTGGTTCTGGAGAAGGATTGAGTAGCAGAGTCCGTTAGCTGCTTCAGCGTCTCACATCTAGTTTGAGCAGACCTTGGCCTTGGTTTCCCAGCTCTAGCCCAGAGCTGCTTGGAGGTTGTCTGAGAATCTTCAGGGTTTGGCTCTGAGGGTCGGCTCGGCAGGTTAGCTCTTCCAGAGCTTTCACGGAGGAAGCACGAGTTTCCTAGAGGCACAGAAACAACGGTTAGAGTCCAACTAGGGATTAGAGTCATGGAGATAATCACTGAGATCAAGGCTTTAGCGCTGACCAACTGGAACAACACTGCGGCGTTGAGGCAAGGTCTGAAGACAGCTTATGTAGTGGATCCTCTGATGATCTTGATGAGCTGCAGCTGTGCAGGAGGCTCCCTCAGAGGATCCACGGCGGACTCTGCTGGAGAAAGATGGGATTTTCTCCAGCTCCCAACACTATAGTTTTCTTCCTCCGTCACTGAGCGGAGTTAGAGTCCCCTGAATGGCAGAGATCTTTTGGTAAAACCTACTTCATGTGGACGCCCTGAAATTATTACATTGTTAATCGGTAATAACTTTTTTGTATACAAAAAATATTAGGCCATTTCAATATCGTATATAAACACAAATGTTGTTTTTATTGATGCACAGTAGATGCATTTCTTATCTCATCTAATGGCTTTTAAGCTAAAACGATTTACTATTAGGTATTATGAGAGCTAATTAATGATCACCAGTTTACGCAAAATAACTTAGATATAGAAATAATTTCTTGTTTCTTGCATTGGAGATTACAGAGTCAGACACAAGCAGTGTCAGCTGATATTTATGTTTATTCGATCATACTGTAAGCTTCTGTTTATCTATTTAGATGAATTCTTCAGTTAAATTGGTATGAATGGGACAAAAAAAATGACATTTAGCTCCACCTTTACTCCTATTCTAACTGAGACTAAACTTTTTGGCCATTCAAGCGACATCTTTGTAAAAATAAAGATTTCTCCTTTTAAAATTGTTTGTTTTGTGACTTGCTGGTTAAAGGTATTGTGGAGGATGTTCTTTTTCCGGGTGGATCATCAAAATTCCACTGATATGTTTACGTAAGGCCGTCCTACGGGCTCGTTTTATATCGATATATCCCAGAATGCTTTGCGTGGAGAACTCTCTATTGCATGGTGGAGGAGGAGTTAAATGACTAACGGAGAGTAAAAAGCAGTGATCATCTGTCCAAACGGTCAGTTAACTGAGTTCACTATAAAGTCCATTATATAGTTCCTGCTCTGTATAGGGATGGAAGCTATTAGGGGTTAGGACAGAAATTCATACACCTTAAGCTTTTGTGAGCTATGAGAACAGCAACTTTTAAACAGAGCATGCACGAGGAGACATGGGCTTGTGTATGCTCTCGCATGTGTTTAATAGGCGTTCCCTCTCAGGATCGGGTTCAGGGTTGTGCATGTGCGTTTTGTAAAAAGTGGAGAGGGTGGGTCTTTTAAAACATCTGACATCAAATCTTCATTCAACATGTCCAAGTCTTCAGATTGAAGAGAAAAAAACTGATATAATGAATCTAGTAGGTTGGTCCACTTTTCCATAAACTGGTATATAATGTACCCAAAGGAGAGGGCGTCTTTTATTCTTAAAACAGTGGTAAGGTTAATTTGTTACAGCTGATTTCTGTGAAACATGCAAAACCATTTTTTTTTGTTTTCGTTTAACCTACAGTATATAGATTTTTTTCCAATGAAATATTTTTTTTTTTGGCTTTTCCTGTGAACATTTTTCTGTTGCAGTGAAATTCATTTCTCAGGGCTTTTTAGCTCAAACCACTGAAAAAAGAGAAAAGGATTTGATTTCATGCTTTTTTTCTTGAATAAACTGAACTATGACTCATTTTTATTTGATGCCCATCTGAGTTTTATATTAAACTGAAGTATTGAACTGTCTGACTACATTTAATTTTCCCACTTTAAAGAACTGTGTGCTTTCAAGGCAGAAGGTCCCTAAACGATGGCAGTCATTGGCAATGTGTGGCTCCTGAGGACTTGGGAAAACGTTAATAAGGGCTGTCAAGATCTTAAACTTAAATTGCACTTAGCTGTCTTCAAGTCTGATGCACTAAATGCTAGCTTTTACCTTTTAACCTCACCAAAATGGTCACAGTGCATCATATTCAAAGTTAGAAGAAAGGTAAATAATTCAGAGTAATAGCTAAAGTTTTAGCTTTAAAGTGTGTCATTTCTCCAGTGGATGAGAAATGCCTTTCTTGACAGTTTTAGGCTTCCTTATGAAACTTAAAAATCAAGTTGCAATGTCTTACTAATAAAAACAATATGCTCTGTTTTTATGTCAGACATTGTTTAAGACAAAGGTTTTTTTTACCCTTACCTTCTTGTTGCAAATCCAAAGACATAACTTCATCAAGCTTTCTGATTCAGGAATGTCTATTGCCTCCAATATGAATGCAGCAAGTGCAAATTATATTTTGGTCTCCTAAATGGAGAAAAAGTTGTGGAGTTTTAGCAACAACCAAACAAAAATTGAAAATAGTTGTTGAAATGTGATGTTTTTTTGTGTATGACTTGGCTTTCTATACAAAGCACAGGCTCGATATGAAAATATGACCTTTATCCTCTGCTTAAAAGTGAAAAATGTAAAACTCTCTCACTGTTGTTAAGTTTGATTTAGATTTTAAAATGTGAGTATACATAGCATATTGTTATCTGTGTTTATACAGCACTGTTGTGCATTGCCTTATTAAAGTCTCAAAACAGATCAGAAATAACGTTTTGACAAGTCACTCCATCAAACTAGAAAAGTCTGACCTTTATTACAGTGTTAATTATGAGTGTTGATAAAGGCCTTATTTAAAAATCTGTATTTTAATTATGTTGACTCAGAAATATTTTCCTTTTGATTAAATTGGATCTTTAAAGAGGACATATGTACATGTTTTCTATCTTTTATGCTATACAACAATGAACCCATGCATTTTTAAGGAAAAAAACAAGCTATACATTTTACTATATATATATATATATACATATATATATATATATATATATATATATATATATATATAT
>NW_015151154.1:243053-245840 GCF_000732505.1 Cyprinodon variegatus | reverse complement strand
TCCGGACTTCAATCCTCCTCTTGAGCTCAGACTGAACTTTGCCAGGTTGGTGACTTTCAGCTCATTATAATTCCCCGATTGAGCTTCTGAGCTATTTATCTGAGTCCATATCCCCGCAGCGTATCCAGTGAACCCGCGCCAGCTGATGAGCAGCCGCACGCAGCTTGTTTCAATAAACTCGTTTAAAGCTTCACTGTCTGTCTCGTCTGAATTCTGGGTCCAAACCTCTGAGCCCCTGACACCTCCAGGGCTAGTGATTGCTCCGGTTCGAAGAGCCAATCATTATGTCATTGCTTTTATATCAGTGGATTTTAGTGGCATATGAGATTGTGCTAAAGTTTTTTATCAAATATAATCTTTAGATTTTGCATCAAATATTTTTTAGGTTTTTTTTTGGAATTGGAGAAAATTATTTTTATTTTTTATTATTTTCTTCTTTGCTTTAAAAACATTTTTTTCCTTATGGTGTCAGGATTCTGCCAAAACTTTACACATGCAATAAATACTCCTATGAGCAGCTTTACTTCATACAGACGCTCATAAACTATTCCTCACGCGCATGTTTAACATCTTACATACAGAAATAGAGAACCACGGGGCCCCAATATCTCAGACACATGAGTGTTTGTTCTTTCGCTGCACGTGTGGTTTGATTTCATCATGCACGCAGCCTCCCTTCTCCTCACGTGTGAACCTGTTTCTGTGGGCTCATTTCAACTTTTGTCACTTTGAAGGAGTTACCCACCAGAAAAAGCAACCCACCTGTAATTGGCTACTTTTCAGGAAATTCCTCATCTTGTGGCTGTACCCTTCCTCCCACTAGTAAGTAAGTTAGTAAGTTAGCTTTATTTATATAGAACCTTCCACAGAACAAAGCCACAGAGTGCTCTGTAACACAGTTTAAAAACATCAGAAAACATACTATATAAAAGGCCAAGGCAATAGTAAACAAGCAAATCAACTTCCGGCTGACTGCTTCTCTTCAGGAGTTGGAAGTTGGTAAGTGGAGTCCTCATTCGATAAAACATGGTCTTGATGAATACTGAATTCTGAGTGGCTATAGGGTGTCGGTTAAAAAGGGGTTACAGGACATCTACAAAAGTTCAGGTCAAATTTCCCGTGTTTCTGCCAGCTCAAACATTGGAAATGGGAAGATGTTTACGCTGGTTACCTTGGCCACCTGTGACAACTCAAGATGCGGGATTTCCTGAAAAGGAGGCAATCACTGGCGGTTTGCTTTGTCCGTGGCGTTACGACCTCAAATGGACAAGATTAGACATCAACGCACAGAAGCAGGTCCACATGCGAGGAGGAGGGAGGCTGCGTGTGCTATGATCTTCCTGCTATTTCTGGTCATATTTGCTTCATCTGATCTCTTCCTGTTTGGCTGTGACACCATCCTGAAGAAACATCAACTAGGCTTCTGCCATCAGTACATTCTCTAACAGATGATAGAGTTGAGCCTGTTTTTACTGGTTAGTCCTGTCTCTCCTAGACATAGCTATGGGCTCTTTCATCCTTTTTACGTTTAAACTGACTCAGAGCTTGTTCCTTTTGTATATCTGCTTCTTTTTGATTGAACTGGCTTTTTTTTTTAACCAATGCCATATTTGAATGACAAATTAGATCATATGTCAAGCATCTGGGCTGAAGACTGACATTTTTTGTCCATAATTTCCTGGCAAGATGCTGCAGTTTTCTCCCCATTAATTCTCACAAAATTCAGCTCATACATCCCTAAACAATCAGTGATCTACTTTTGTGTTTTAGAGTGGGCATAATTTTCTTTTTAAATGCTTTGTCAACTCCTCTCTAAATGAATAGAATAGAATAGAATAGAATAGAATAGAATAGAATAGAATAGAACTTTACTGATCTCACAATGGAGAAAATCACTTGTGACAAATGTACGGTAAATGTAATTTTGAACACGGGTCACATACAGCAGGCCTTTTCCATGGTTAAGAGGATCATGGTTCAGAAACCAGCAGTGTCAGTACAACAGTGTCAGTTGAGAAATGAATACTGGGAGAGATATGCAGCGATCTGTCTGGAGAGCAGAATCCCTGAAATGAATTACGTCTGTGCATGGTTGCCTATAGAAACTATATAAAACTCATCTGGATCGACTAGTTTGTAAGGTATGAAACTGAACTTTCCTTGCGGTGTAAAGTCAGGGTGATTTTTGACTTTTTGTCTCATTGTCTTATAAAAAAAAAAAAAAAGTTTATCATTAATTTTCCTATCTTGCATAATTCCTTTTGTGAAAAACATTTTAAACTTTTCCTCATTCAGACTCTTTTCACAACCATTTTATAAAGCAGTTAAAATGATTTAACAGTATCAATTTAAAACTGTAGTTAATCTTCACCCTGGTTTAGGAAAAAAAACTGCTCATAGGAAACCTGTTCATCTATTATCTTTTATCACATTTAAATCATCATACTTTTCATCTATTCAGCAAAAGGGGTAATTCATTAGCTGTTATGTTGGTAGTAATAGTCTCCAAATTTATTTAAAATCTTTTTCAGCTTATGATTTTCTTTTTCCCGTATCACATTTTCAGGGAGCCCACACTGTTCTCATTGATCCCTAAAGCAGTACTCACAGCCGTTAGTCTGTTTAAATAATTTTAATCCCAAACGTGCATTTCAATGTGCTGCTGGTGTTCTGGGGGTGCTTTTATGTTCTTAGTCAAAAATATTCCTTCCTTATATAAAAGAAAGCTTTTCCAGGCCATTAATATTAAACTTATAAGTTTATAACTCCATTATTTTAAGTCACCCT
>NW_015151154.1:206467-242832 GCF_000732505.1 Cyprinodon variegatus | reverse complement strand
TCCTACAGGTATACAGTGTCTTTCATTAAATGAACAAACACAAAGCCCACTTAGAATCATTGTTTCTTCAAAACTCAGTACCTCCTATTGATTTTAGTCAATTTTAAAGGGCAAAGAACCTATTAGCTGTTTCAAATCAACCTGATTGATTGAAGTGTAAAAGCAGGATAATCATACTGATGGATGTTTACACAGTGCCAAATGGAAGGACATTAGCAATGACCTTAGATTCCCTGATTACTTGAGATAATTTACCCAGTAAAAACTTGTAAGACACTTGTTAACCTTTTCTAAAAGAACATTTACAACAAACCAATATATAATATTTTAACTAATGAAATTCAAACCAAATACTCTGGATTCCTTTTTATCTTAGCTACATTAGTTGGATAGTTTGACACCCTCTCTGGCCAAAAATATAAAATGGTTTGTAAAATCAAAAGTCTCACACAGTTTGTTTTCTCATTCTAAGTTTAGAGTTCACATTCTAAAATCTGTATAACTCCAGATTCCTCCAGGACTTTTGAGGGCACTGAGAGGCAGCGAGAAAGATGGGAACGTCGAAATCAAGGGCAAAGGCGTAGAATTCATCGACGCTCAGAAAGCAGGGAAAAATGGGTGGAAACTCTAGTGGTGGTGGACCCCAAAATGGTGGACTATCATGGGAGTAAAGATGTGGAAAGCTACGCCCTTGCTGTCATGAACATTGTGAGTATTTTATATTCTATAAGCAAAATGTAATTCTGTGGAGAATATATAACGATTTGATAAGAAGTTTTTTAAATAGAGGCATTCATTAATATAACACCTGATTTATTAAAAAAGTAAAAAAAAAAAGTGTGCATATGTGTTTTAGATTAAGATCTGGTAGATTTGACCATAAAATTAGTGTCTAACCCCATTTTACACTCTCTCCAGCTCTGCTGTAACAGTCATTATAATCAATAATAGCAATTACTCAGCCTCTGCACAATAGTGCAGGGCAACGGCTAATGGCCTCCACACCACAAATTTCTATTCTATATTTTTGCCGCTGCAGCAATACTGCCGTTAATATACAGAAATCCCAGCATCCAGATTGTAAAAATAATTCAACAAAGATGGCTATTATTACTTAAAAACTCACAATATTGATCAGTTCATATATACATGTTTTTATTTTAGCATATCAATAACTGCTTATATTTATTTGATTAAACCATAGCAATTAAACATTAAATGAATCAAAATAAAAACAAATATAGCTTCCCTGCTCTCGGTTTACTCAACCCTTGTAGAATATAACCCCTATGAAATCTTTGGATGCCAAAAAACAAAAAGGAAACCCGTTTTAACAGCTGTGACTTGCATAGGAGTTGTTGTTTTGGTCTGACTTCCTTATATACAATTGTTTTTTGTTGTGCCATCTCTTAGTGCTCCTTGGAGCTCCTCTAGGCTCCAATCTGCAGCAGGCACTGTAAATTGGTTGGGTGGAGAAGTTTGCAGCTAAATGGAGCTGGGCGCTGTATAAATTAGCTGTCTTTCTCCCTGCTTAAATATTCCCCATTTTTGGGTTTATATCATAGTTTAATGAAAGGGGCCACTATCATTGGCTAATACAGCTGTCATGTAGAAATATTGATGCTTAACAACAGATCACTGCAAATAAATTGTGCCATGTTAAAAAATCCTTTCTAGTAAAATGGCCAAACTCCGTCAAGAGAAAGTAGCCTGAAACTTCATGTTGCTTTCTCTGGCTGTACCATCTTCCCATAATGCAATCTGCTGTTATATCATCCCCTGATAAATGACAGAGGTATTTAGTCAGCTTTATGCCTCATAATGCTTTGACTGCGAAAGGTTGTAGTCAAAGAATATTAGTGCATCTGTCAAATTAGAGATGGAAATACAGGCCAGGGATCAAATTCAGCTGAATGTAGAGTTTTACTTTTTAAATGCTCTTTTTGCATTTTACATAACAGGTTCTTGTTGATGATATTATTAGTTTTTTTTCTTTTGTTATATGCTTTTTGTGTTACTGGTCAGGTTTAAGGCAGCAGCTTTAGTCTGATCTGTGCTGTCCAAGTATTTCCCTTTAAAGTGCAAAATATTTCATAAAGTTTTCAACTTATGGACTTTTGATTGTTATTGTTTTACACTTTGTCTTTATTTGTAGAAAGAAATATGTACATATTGAAATTAAAAAAATGTTTTGCAACTATAATTGCAATAAATGTTTTTACAATGTCCTAATTTCAAATGGGACTTAATTTAATTATATCTAATGAATACTACATATGGTACCTTTTTTTCTTGTATTAGAAGAAAATATAAATACACTTTAAAATGACACTGTATCGGGAACTTGGTGCAGAATGAACGGATTCTGGTTGTGGATTTTGTCCGATACAAACAGATTAGGGTGAGGTGAAGATGGGAAGGAGGAGTGAATCCCAGGGTCTCATGATGGCAACAATTAAAAAGATGCCAAAGACATTATTTAAATTTGAACAGTTTAGTTGGTGCTGGCAAGATGATCCATGTAAAGTTGTCACAGTGGAATTAGAAAAGAGGAAAACTACTCGGCGTTGGAAAGGATGAGTAACGAGGAGCTGCAAGACTGGCTCACAATCCCAGGAATTAAGGCAAACATGAAGGAGCGATAGTAAACTCATATCAAACCACCATACTGTAAAGTCATTACAGATTAGCACAGCTACAGAGGGATAACTACAGAGAAACATGTCATTTCCAGTTATGACTTCAGGGAAGGCTTCTTTTTCTTTCATCAAGTTTAAATGGTATTGCTTTTAAATTTTATAAGTAAACAAATAATGAGGCAAGTTATTATAAAATTAATAATTTGCAATGTTAGGATGTATGAAACCTTAAATATCTTAGACATAATAAAATTGTCCTGGTCTCTCCCTTTATCTTGGCCTGACACCACTTGGTTAAAGCACAGGGTTTGATAAATGTTTCCATTTAATCTGACAAATATAAGTTTAAGACCTTTAAAAGTTAAAAGAGGTTGCTACGGGCAATGAAGATGAGTGGGGGTGTTGACATTCACAGTTGTTTTAGCCATTAAGGTTACAAACGCTCACACGACACGCAGAGCTTGGTCTCCTTGAAATGCAGAAGACTACACTTTTATTTCTTTTACAGATGTCTGAGAGTTTAGGTGGTTCTGGTTGCCAGATGCCATTGCTCACTGATAGTGTACATGGCAATAGTTTTAGATGTGACAGTGCATCACTGATCATAGCCTTTTGATGCACCCACTCATTTTGTTTGATTTAGCAGAGTAAAATAAGGGGATTTATCCTGAATCTAATTTCAAAGGGTTGCTTCTACCTCCTTAGTGTATACCTCCTCTTTAAAGCAGAGAAATATAAAGTTTCTCTTCATTCTTTTTATTTTCATTTGATAAAACATTGACATATATTTGACAGTATGTTTTAATAGTTTTATCTGTGACAAATTATTTTAAACATAGCAACACATTTTATAATTTACACAAATTAATATTGAATATTATATATTTTATTATACATAATAAATCAAGTTAAAGGAAACTCAGATTATTTCTAAATGCAGGTCCTGGCAGGTACATTATTTCAAGGGCATAATTATTTAAATAGTAAATGATGAACCGATTCTGCATGTATAAGAAGCTGCATTGCAATGACAGCTACACCCTCAGCAGACATGAGCAGCATGGGAGGGAGGAAAGGGCACAGAAACCCACCAGCATTCCTGGATCATGACAGATGGCTTCATTCACAGTGCATTTCTATTGTAAACACACAAAGATCAGCCACACTTTCAGCTGCCTCCGGCTCTTCATAAATCACAAACCAAGCACATGTGTGCTCCAAGACATAAGGCCAACATAGTAACACCAAAGGATGCATTGAGAGTTTATATTTTATGCAGATTATGGACGAGTTCCTGAAAACAGATCAATTTGTGTGAAACCCCCTCAGCAGTTTTGTTGTTTTTTCAAGTGTTGCTGACACTGAAGAACATTCATTTGTCCAGAAGTTTGCTGTGTTTTGGTGCATTTCCATGTGACTGGTATAATGTGCCAAATCCCGGCTGCAAAAAGTCTGTCTATGTCTGTTTATGCCTAAAAATCACCTATCCAGCTGGTAGCACTAGACCATGTGTAAATATTTCAACAAATATACATTTTCTCAACTCAGCTGATACAACAACATATCAGGCAGCAGCACGTTCAATTAGACCCCCTTGCCGCCTCTGGTGTTTTAAAAAATACATGATGGTAAAAAGGCATCTTATTCCCAAGCGCTTTTTATGATAAAGTCTATAGTGTCATCTAAGGAATGCTTTTAATGTGGTCATCCACTTTTGGGCTCTGTAAAATTATGAGGTTTGGCAGCATTTTAAAAATATTGAGGAGGAAATGCTACTTTCTTTTTCATTTTTTTGGTAACTCAGATCTTAATAATGTTTTTCACTATCCTAAGGTATTGTTGCTTTGCTTAGTGATTGCATATTGGGATAGATGCCCAAACATTAGCCCAAATGTCCATCAGTCTCGTGGACATTTGGGGGATTGTCGATTTTGTCGGTTTTCAGTCCATTGTTTTTAAATAATGTTTTCCTAAAGTTATGCATTCCCATTCTTGACTTCAAAGTTATATTGCACTAGCTTTTTTGGTTTTGTTTTTTCCAAAATCTGCCCTCTCAATTGCCCAACATGTAAGATGAGCTCTCTATTAACAGCAGTTGCCTCTATAGGCTCCGCGAGTCTCATGAGAGACTTATATAGGCTGAATTCTCTAGACGTGGGTTTGATTATGCCTGTTTGCTGTCATTCAGCTGGCTAGTTTATTGAGTCTCAGCTGCAGTTAAAGAACAGGGGTGATGGTCTGTGGAGACGGATAACAAAAATCCAGCTGCAAGTGCCCCTCAAATTCCGTCGCAGATTCCACACACGAGTGAGAAAATGAAACTTCTCGGTTCTGCGATGAAAGATCAAATTGGAATCTGATCAACGACAGAATAAGAGTGAAGGGGAAGCTTTTAACATGGATGGAGATCAGATCTGCCCTTGGAGTGATGGTCTATATGCTAAAAAGGAAAAAGGCTCCATTCAAAATAACTCCTAATCTTACATCATTGGACATTTCACCTCTTAAAGAAAGACCTGCTCAGTTGCAGCAGCAAACTGCTTTGATTTTTCTCTTTAGAGTTTGTACAACACTTGTAAGAGGGGAGGAAACGCTAGCAAAATTTCTGAGGCTTGCGGTAAGCTCCTTTAAACCTAAAGTTATACTTCAGTAAAATCTAAATTTAGGGTCCAAGAAGATTTCACAGCTACATACTTTAAAATCAGTATTTCAGTACAAATGGAGTATGTGCTAAGCATTTAGATAGAAATGTTCAATGGTTTAAAAAAATTAACTCTTATGTGATTTGAGTTTTAAAGCAAACTGTCTGCTTTCCTGGGGCGACAGTGGCATTGGATGAAGGACTTTGCCCTTTAACTGAAGGGTTGTTGGTTCAAGCTTTTAGTGTTGTTGTGTCCTCGGGCAACACACCTCACCTGCATTTCCTACTGATTGGAGAGACTGGTGGCGCCAGAGTACGGCAACCTCACTTCTGTCAGTCAGCCCCAGGGCAGCTATGGCTACAATATAGTTTGCCATAATCAGGGATAGGGTTATATGTAAGTACAGGCCAATTACCATTTTGATTGATTATCCTTATCTCCCTAATTTGAGATACTCTGACATGGTCTTATGTTGAATCTTGTGTTGGAAAGGATTTTTTGTTGACAGGTAGAATAAACATCAATAATCTTATCCAGATGATGTACCCAACAAGTTTTTTCACAGAATATGTTATGTGGGAACACACAGTAGCAGAGATCAAAATTCATTGTACATTCCCATTATGGCTGCTGACTACCCATTTCACAGCTTGTGGTTCCTCAGACAAACTCCTACAGAGCTTCTGAAAGCAACAACAACATAAAAACACTGCCTTCAAATGGTCTCCTGCCGAGGCTGACACGGTGCAGCAGTTCAAATGAAGAGACAGAGATTTCAAAAGTCTTATTTGGTTTAATGAACCACTGGTGTGTAGGTGCAGCCTTTTGTATTTTTATTTTCCATCTTCTTCACAGAGGTACATTGAAAATGAACCTGCTAGTCTAATATTGAACAATGTTACCCCTATATTGCATTGTTGGTGATATCCAGGACCTACACCGAGAGTATATGCTGTGACCTTAAGCCCATCCTCACAGTCAGTGGTCTCAGCAGGATATTTGTGGGATTGTCTTCTCAGTTGGAGCAATGGAACCTATAAGCTCCCTGACCTTTTTGAGATGTCAGCAAGGTGGTGGCATGTCTGGGTCCTTGGTCCCCTTGGATTCTGGTGTTAGCAGTTCTAGATAATCCATGTGTATATAATAGGTAATTCAACGTGGAGAGACTCACACAGAGAAAAGTTGCAATTAGAAAATATTTAATTTATTTATGCAGGTAACACAATTATATTCTTCAAAATATTTCTATCTAAGGAAAACCAGCTGATTGCAAGGACTCATTGACTCTCTGCAGTCCCTTGCACTGAGCATGCATGTAGCGACAGTGGAGAGGAAAACTTCCTTTTAACATGAAGAAACCTCCATTAGAACCAGGCTCAGAGTGAACGGCCATCTGCCGAGGCCGAATGGGGTTCAGGGAGACAGAAGCAGATGGAGACATTAACGAAATAAGTTATTTGGTGCACAGACCCCGGCAAAAGATTTTGATGCTGTGAATCAACCTACGCTTGGATAAGTAACCTAGAAAAGGATCATAGTAGTCTTCCTTTGGAGCCCGGACACTGGTGATGAAATAAACCAGAGGATGAGTGGAACTGAGAATGAGGGAGGAGATGGGGTGGAGGTGGGGGAAAATTCACTGGAGAGAGAAGCTGCGCCAGGAGCTAAATGAAGGGGATCTTGCAAGAAGGTTTCGGAGAAGGTGCGTCTCCCCTGAGCTGATTGGTGGGTGCTAAACGAGGGGCGTCCCAGGTGGTTCAGGTGTTTCATGTTAGCAGGGTGGGACATAAAACAATTGTGTTAAAGTAACTAAATATGATTAAGTAAATGCCAAAAGTTGTTGCATTATTTTTTTTAAGTGTATGCAGGTAAAAGTAGATTGACACTACCTGTCTTAAAATAATTACCTGTCCAAATAAAAGTTAATAATATGAAATAGTATTGTAATATAAATAGCTCTGTCATGAAATTAGATTTTTACTACAGGAATCAAAATATAGTTGCTTTGGTAACACTTTACAATAGCCATCATTTTAAAAGGGTAAAAACACAATTTATTAATGATTAACAATTTTTTTTTTCTATTCTAAATAACATTTATAAACTGTATCTAAACATGTTATAAAAGGTAAATACATCATATTGCACGGCCATGTTAGTTTATCCCAATCTGTAATATCAGTAGATTTAGGACGTGAGCCTAACCCCTAATTTTAATTAAACTTATGTTGTCATGTTGTACTTTTCCTTACCCTAACAACAATGGGCTTAATACTATAATAAATTAATACATCTATTTACCTTTTATAAGTGGTTTAGATGCAGTTTTTATATGAACAAAATATTCATAAATAATCTTTTAATCATTAATAAATGATCTCCTTGCTATTTCTAAATGATGGTTTTCATGGTTATTGTAAAGTGTTAGCTTTGCTTTTAATCAGTACGAAAAATGTATATGACATCATACCAAGTATTAATTTATTTTAAGGTTTTAAACAGAAAAAAGATTAGATGTAATTGGTATATTTTGATAACAGCATCCCTGTCACACCAGTAGGCAGAATCTCAGGAAAGGAACAGAGACAGTTTAACTGACTAACATTTTTACACAGAGGAAGCAGGCATTATTCTCTACTTCCCCTCCTAGTTCTTGTTTGAGGTCTTGAAGGCTTTGAACATTAAAACTCCAAACAGTTCTGTTTTGTGAAAACAATATAGAGAAGCCTCAAGGGAAGTCGGTTCTTACTTGTATCTAAACAATAATGTCATCATCTTCAAACACCATCTGTGCCATTGTCTTTGAGTTGCTAGGAGCAAAGTACATACATATTCTGGAGATGCTGCATTATGTTCACACAGTGGACCAAATGAGTATTTCAAACTTGTATGACGTTTTGACCTAGTGGTTCATTATTTTTGTCCATGAGGGATGTTTTGGATTTATGTTTTTAAATGAAAGTAGCAGCTAGCAAACAATGCAATCACAGTTCTAAGGAAACTATACAGCCTCCAGGCCTAAGGTGCAATTTGCTTTTCTGTGCAACTGAAACATGCCCACTAGCTTATGGCTTTAGGACAAGAATAATTTCAGTGAGTTTAAAATAGCTTCAGCTCTGTTATCAATCACTACACACACAATGGACACAATGACAGGGGAACACAAATTAAGCACGGACTAAAAGCATATCCATTGTTACTGATAGCATTTATTTGACATGTTTGTTTGACTCCCAGTAAAATAACTGCAAATAACAATAACACTTGGAGCAGCATTTTGATTAACTTGTTCATTAATTTCGAAGTTGTCCAAAGTGCAAATTCAGCAATATAATGTCAGTTTCCTATATAAGTGGTTGCCCCAAATCAATATCCTGCTGTTGCTCATGGGCTTTAATCTGTTGCCTTCTCTAGAATGTATATCATCAGTGTTTTTTTTTAAACACTCAGTTTTTATAGGATTGTTCCATTCACTGAAATGTGCATTTTCTTTTGTTGTGTTTAACATATAGAACATATAGACTGTGATCTATTTCCACCCCCAGTGTTGCACACTGCTGCTATGCTAAAAGGGATTGCTGGCATCCCTCAGCTGAAATTGTAGCTGTTAGTACCAGGGGTCTTTGAAATTGAGCAATTTGGTTGAAATATATCGCATAACAGGGAAAACATACAGTATTTATATTGTTATAAGCTAATGGAAAAAGTAACAAATGTTGTTGGTAGCAAGATGTTTCACGAAAATAAGGCCCTTGTGGATATTCTCCAGGGTTTTGAAGATAAAAAATGTACAGAAATAGAAAGGAAATAATATATAGGGTTTTGATATTAAAATGGGACATCAAAGTGGTTTTGTAGACCAAAAAAAAAACAGTCAGCAACTAAACTGCTGGCTGTGGAGTTTGACTTCTACCCTGAGAAGCTATTTTCCATTGTGGGAAATGATATTCACTCTAAGTAACAAAAACAAAAGGAATGTAAACTTAAAAAGGAACGTGTTCAGCATTTTTTCTTTTAAAATTAGCAACTTTTGTTATGCTTTGCAAGTATGTCACAATTGACAGAAATGCTCTCTAATCTTTAAACTATTCATTAAATCCACCTTGTTTGTACAACAGCAGCTAGGTCCAACTGTAGGACAGTAGAAACCTTCCCTCAGAAAACGGATCTGATAAGACAGGATGGACTGTAGGACGTAGGTTGTCTGAGAATCAGGCATCGTATCTCTAACAAATGCAAAATTTATAGCTTTTTTTCATTTATTTCTCATCTTTAACTCCCCTTCGTGTGGTATTTTTCAGTTTTAGAAAAGCAATAATTGGCTTTTGCAAATAAAACATTCAAGCCATGTTAGGGATTCTGAATGTTCCTTTTATTTACAGGGCTTAAAGTCAAATTGATTATTAAAATAACCCTTTGAATAAAATTTTAAACCATGGATATAATAAAGTTTGGACTTTCAGTGTTAATGAAAATGGGGTGAAATAAATGCACTGGGGTGGTTTGGCATAAGGAGGAAAAAATAGGCTCACAGTTCTTTACCATTGTGTATTTGCAACCATTCACTTTGCTCCATCGTTCAGGCAACCATAAAACCTGTATGACACAATATGGAAACACATTAAGGGTTTGTGAAAAGCATTTCTTGAGTTAAATTGGTGTATTGTATAAATTTACGAAATCTGAAAGCCATAATATGGGTATTTATATACTGTACATGGCACAATTACTCTGTATTAAAGAAAGAAAATCTGTCTATCCCAGCTGTATTATACTGGCTGTTTAATTTCAGACAATATTTGAATGGTACAAAATGATACATGGACTGCTAACAGGCCGGGGTCCAATGTTAGAGATCACTGCTTTACTTATTATATTATATTTCTTAATGATGCAGTTTTGGATGTTGTTTATGAAACATTGAAACGCTTCTTGCTTTAAACTACTGTACGAAACTAGAATTCACTGAAAACTAAATAAGATGTTTCCTTTATCTGCATTTAAAAAACACCTGAGATATCAAAGACAAACATCCTCTCCAGAAATGAGTGGTTTTGTGTAGAGCGATCAGCAGTTTTTCTACAGCCATATTTTTTTCGTTGTTGATGCTGATGCTCTTATTATTTTATCTCTAGTTTCTCAGCATTCCAAATGCATCTCCTTTCTTCTCTGGATGGCCTCAATTTACCTCCCGCAGCCTCTGAAACTGCTTTCTGAAATATCGCATGCTATCCTCAAATCAAGACATGCCACAATCAAAGCTGAAGGCTGAGAGATGCACTTTCTGTTTGACAGCACTTTGTAGCTAATGCTTTAAAGTGGAAAATGACAAACTTCTGTGCATATCACCTCATTCTGAAGTCAGGAATCCTTTTGTTTAGGATCACAGATTTCATGGCTTTCTTTAGCATCTATTATGAACTGACTAAAATATTATGCATAACATTAATTAATGTGTTGAGAAATAAATAACCTAAATTATGTAAAATCTCTGCTGTTATCACATATCATTTCTCAAAGAAATATATTTCTTGGAAGTTTAAAGTTTAAATATTATTGATAGTGTCTGATCTGTCATAAAAGTCCTCTCATAGTAAAAGCATGTGTGCCACGGAAGAGCTAATAATTGATATTGAGTGAACTATCTCAATAATGCAGTGCCCCCTAATCAGAGCATTCCAGTGGGAAGTCCTGTCTGTCTTTTAACTTTGTGATTCTCCTTCACTGCTCTGTTCTACATGCCGAAGGCAGTGCGTCTTTAGGGTTTACTTTCATAGAAAAGGCATACAACCTTCTGCAGGATAAAACAGGGTTTGGTGACTGGATATTTTTGCAAGAGTCATGCTTGAAATAAATTCTTTTTTTTTTTTTTTATTTAGGTGGCGGGTATCTTTAGAGATGCCAGTATCGGGAATGCAATCAACATTGTGATTGTTCGGCTCATCCTTCTGGAGCAGGATGAGGTAGGTCAAAGTCAAGTCAAAGTCTCTTTTTCCTCTCTGTTTATTTTTTGATGAAGGGGACACACTGCACAGAGGAAATGCAGCATCACACAGTTATTATAATACATAAATTAACTGATAAAACAATTATGAGGAAAGCCAGAGTTGCACCTTCATAAGGCAATGTTGATATATAATGCACAAAGGTTCATTTTTTTTGCACCACACTGATTAGAATGTCAGTTTATTAAAAGCAATTACTGAAAGTCATGTTCTAGAATCGTCAAGTTAAATTTACTTTATTTTTACCCTCATTCTTTACTTGTTAAAAAACCTAAAATAGAAACCAAGACTGACTTTTTCCACAACACTTTAAAAATCAAATTTTTTATGTTAGGTCATTGAAAGCCTCCATTTTATGACTACCCCACAATATCTATATCAGCTCTACATATAAGCATATAAATACTCCATTGTGAAAAACACTGTTGTGTTCATTTATTCACTGAAAGGCTTTCCAAACTCACTAGTCCCTGTGTAAAACTGTAAGTGCTCCCAGTAGGGCTGGGTAATTATTTGCAATTGCAGTATGATCGCAGTTTTACAACACAATTTTCAAAATCACAGAGGCACTTTATTTATGTTCACATTGCGTTTAAAAGGAATAAGACATTTATTCTCTCATTCCAGCCCCTCCACTGGCAGTAGTAGGCTTTAGTAGCTTTTCCACCACAGAAGGGAAACAAGTGTTGCAGCAGGTGAACCATAGACATACATAAAGAGAGTTGCCCTCTCCACTCAGTATAGGCAGGGTCAATAAAGTATCAACACATTTAATCTAGAGAAACTGTCTGAAAACTAAACTCTTCACACTTTTTGTGCAAACCTTTTAAATCCAACTCTCAGTGCTACATTTATGATTCAGAGCAACAATATTCTTAATGAGGGCAATGGCAAGTATATTACTCTGATGTGCTATATATGTTTTTGGCAAAAAAACTATTCATTTTATTTAATTAATTTGTTATCATCTATTTATACATATTTATATCTATATATGCATACATTAAATCCTACAGATATATTGTACATACTGTAAGAATATATTATAAAATAATTAATCAACATTGAAGCTATACATACATACACATTTTTTATCATCTAGTGTCTGTCAGGACACATTCGCACAAACCCATATTTACACACATACAAAGTTCCTCATATATGAGCTAAAACTTTTAAAATAGGAATGTTTTGGTGATTTAAAAAAAAAAATGTTCTTCTTTTTGCTGCATTTAATGTTATCTAGTTCTCAATACCTGATATGAATAGTCAATCTGAACAAAAGCATCCAGCACGGTGCTGAGGCATCTTCTGCTGTTTTGGTTTTTAGCCAAGTTGGAGGTCCACCCCAAGATGGCGGCAATATGTTATGCGCCCCAGCACCCAATGCGATTTCTATTTTATGTCTATGGTGCACACATTGATGCATGCAAGTAGAAGTCAGTGTTTTTTCGACCAACAAGCAAGTTTAAAGATTATGTAAACAATGAAACCCTGGAGTGAAACATCCACATGCAAATCTTTAGTGCCTAGGAAATTCTAAATAAAATCACAATCAAAAGTTTGGTTGAAAAGCTAAATATGTTCACCAAAATTGTGGAGAATCATCATAATGTTGTTTTTTTTTTTATTTCTTCTTTGGTTTGTTTGTGTTATCATTTTATTTTATTTTTTGCAGAGATTGTATCATTGGATGTGTGTATTTAGTGGAATTATTAACCCCTAATTAAAAATTAATGTATTTAAATTTGATTTGGTTTTTTTTTGTTTAGACCTGAAACTCACCTGTTATGTAGATTAAATGCAAACACAGTGAAATACTTAAAGTGTTCAATTCTGTTAATTGTGACGATTTTTCATTATGATAAATAAAAGCACAGAATTCTGCTTCTCAAAGAATTAAAATATTTGTTAATGTCACCCTTAAGCTACCTTTTGCCTTATTTTGATTCATCTTAATCAAATGAGGTGCACCTGCATATGAACCTTTCCATTTTGACTCAATCAGCCTTATTAACTAAAGTATAAAATAAAAAAATTCTTGAATCTAGTATTTCTGGATGCAGAATTGTTTTGCCTCCAGCACATCAATTTTTATTTTTTATTTTTGCAGCTGAGAATAAATGTCCTCATCTGGGAGTTGTGTTTATCACATCTAGTCTAATTTTTCCTTCGCCTTTTCTTTCCTGTGTTTTTGTGGAAGTTTAAAAAGAACCCAGCACATCACAGCCATTTATTTGAGGGGAGAAATAAACCTGTTTATGCTCCTTATTTGCATTGTGCCCAATGCTCTGAAAATAAAGTGGTTTAATGAAATATTTATGCACAACTAGCATCTGCACAGCACTTTTCTAAGATATGGTAATTAGAGACTTTCTGCGCCTCACACATTTGAGATTAAAGTCTAAATTAAAAGGACTTGGATAAACATTTTTCATTGCAGATAAAATGTTCTGCTGCTTAGTATGGCTTAATTTACCGTGAGCATCATTTTGGACTTTTCTGTAGGGTAAGCATGTGCAATAAAACCGTGTTCCTAATGATTCACACTGGGTCTATTTAGGTTCAGTCATTTATTCTTTTTACACTGTTTGCAACATTTAACAGTTTAACATAAGTGAAAACAGTTTCTCCACTGACCTTTGCCATGATGCATAATTAAAATGCATTTCAAATTAACAATAGAACTGAAGTTATAATCTTGCTGAATCCAAATGGTTTTTGGAACCCTTTCACTGTATTTTTGCTGCTTTCGTATCACCTCCTATTTCATACATTTACCCTTTGTTCTGTTTCTTGTGTATTTATTTGGGAAACACGTCTGCCAGGATGACCTAAAGATTACACACCATGCTGACAACAGCCTGAGCAGCTTCTGTAAATGGCAGAAGAAACTCAACATGAAAGGAGACGAGCACCCGCTGCACCATGATGTGGCTGTTCTACTCACCAGGTAAATAAGTTCCCAACCGGAAAAACTGAAACCGTAACAGAACCACACCGTGAAGGTGGCTACAAAGACTTTGCAGCAAAGGGATGTCTTGTTACGTGACTGAGCAGTTTATAAATAGTAGTTCATTTAGAAAAGTTTTTTTTCTTCTGCTATAAATTTACCATTACCACTAGCTGTCATTCTTATTTCTTTATATATTGTTTTTATATTTTAAAATGCAGTGTCTATCTGTACATGGTCCTTCTTGCTTTTCATTCTCCCCTGTCGTAAATTCATATTTTCTGTTCTATTCTAGATAATAAACTAGCTTGGGACTCGTTTTTGTGACTTACTGTGCCTTACACAAGTATTTATTTCTCTTGAAGCTTTATAATAAGTGAAATTGAAACCTCAAACCAAATTTTTTGGCGAGTATTTTGTGTGATAGATGCTGATAAATCAGTAAACAATTTTGAAATATAGGGAAGAAAAACAAATGTCCCCTTTTGAAAACAACATAAAAAAGAGTGGGCATATGTGTTCAAAAAAGATCTCTTTTCGGAGAGATCTTTTTTCAGGTAAATACAGCAGCAGATCTTTAGGCACCGATACCACCAACACTGCTGGATTAGAGGTACCTAGAGGGTCCTTTTTCTTTGCCAAACAGATGAAGCTCAGCCAGGTTAGATGGAGAAAGTCTTTAAATAATGCATAAATATGCATAAATATATTAGATTTATTGATTTGTATAGTTGACTGATTGTTTAGCTTTGTTATCCTACTGGAAGGTGATCATCTGCCATAGTCTCATCTCCTCTCTAGTCTGTCATAGATTTTCTTCTAGTGCCATATTGTCTTTAATTCTTTCTCACATAAACACTTTTCTGTGGGTAAAGCAAATGAAACATAGATTTGATATACTTGTTATTCTATGGGTGTCATTACAGAAAAAAACAAATTAATAGAAAACGAAAGTTCAGAGTTTTAACATAATGATATGTATTCTTCATATCTAGAAGTTGTTCGAACACATTAATCTTTTAAAAATCTTTTATCAGGTAATTAAATACTCATAAAAGCTGTGTGTAAACAAAAATATCAATCTTTTTTGCTTCTGTTTGTGTTAGGGTCGTCGGAGACATTATTCTGCTTGTTTCTGGATAAAATCAGGTCTATGTTTTCATATATAGGTCATCAGAGAGTTTGACATGCTTCTTATACCAGACGGATGTTTTTGTTATTAATTATTTATGATCCGTAAAGTATTATTATTTTGGGAGTCTGAACCTAAAATGATGTCCTAGTTAAAAAAAAAAATTATGTTTGAAATGGTAAATGTAAACTTGTTCTACACTTGACCCAAGCAAATGAAACATAGATTTGATATCCTTGTTATTTTATTTTCAATGGTTCATTTTCATAGCAGACACGACGCATTTTTGTTATTATTAATCACGGTTCCTTAGTTCTTTGCAACTTTAGAGGGAAAAAAAACATAATGGAATCCTGAGTTTGCATGAAAATAAGGAACAAAACAAATTGCCTTCTCTCTTCTTTTAGAGTAGGCCTACATGATTGCCATATTAGATGTTTATCACATTCTCAAAATCAGTCAATTGAGGGAGATAGAATTGGATAACAAAACATGGTACATTGCATGCTTTTCTAAATGTCACCTATAAAAAGGGACCTTTGAAATAATTTTACTCTCAAAGCAATTTGGTGCTGTAATTGTGTGTGATAAAAGTTTGTCATGCATGTTTCTTTAAAAAAACAGGGACAAAAATTTGAATATTTTTTTGTATTAGTTTGCTGCTGTCTCTGGCTTTTTAACATTGAAATATGCTCCAATAACTCCAAAACTTACATGTAAACTGGAACCACATTATGGTGGAGAAAATAAGGTTTTTCACATTTCTTTTTATTTTTTTCTGCCTAAACTAAAGGGAAGAAAAAACAAATATCAGCCAGACTTAAAGAATCAGAAGGCTCATTAATTGTTCATAGAACAGCCAATCTCTGCTGTATGATTGCCTAACATGGTGCTACTGAGATATCCCCAGTAATTAAGTTCTGTATTGACTACTGCAGAATGTACAAGAGTACAAAGTCAGACTTTCAAGTTAGAAAATATAATGAAGTGTTAGAGTTTCTTTTGAAACGTATAGATTCTATAATAAAGGAAGAAATTGTAAAATAAAAAAAATCCCATGTTTGGTTTGGCCTCTTCTTGATGGGAGGTCTTTAAAGATGAAGACTTTCATTTAAAATTGATTATGTTTGAAACGCTGCCAAAATATTTCATACAGTTCAAGTGACCAGAAATTTCATATTTGTGGATGTTTGACAGCTCCTTTTTCAGAAATATTAGGACTGCTCTATATTGTTCAGTTTTAAGAATTTTACCATATGTACACATAGCCCATTCATATTCAATTGCTTTGAAGCTTCTTTCCATATACTGTAGTTATTTTATTCTTTGTTTTTTTTTCAACACATGTTTGGAATCATCTTTTTGGCAAACTCTTGGCCACTATTTTGCTGGTAATTATGAGTTGTTTCAGAATTCTGGGTTTGATTGAACTTTCTATAAAGCAGCAAGTCCACATGCAAAGAAACCAACTCAAGGCGTAATATTACCACCACTATATAAGATACCAGTTAGTGTTTTTTGGTTTGGCCTAAATTTGACTTTTAAAAACTTTCTTCTTGTCAATGTTGTTCATCCCTGGTCTCATCTGTCCATAGAATGTGACTATAGATTGTCCTCTAGAATCGTTTCAACCCATGCTGGTGCCAGACTGCCTTCAGTGTACTCATATTCCGGTGTTCTGTCAGATGAGCGTACCCCATCAGACCAGCATACCCATAGTCATGACGAATGCACAAGATGTCAGATTTGTGTTTATCCCTTTAGTTTTGTACGAAAAATAGACTTTATACTGCCTCAATGGGCGTGTATTCCTTAAGCAATGTAAAAAAAAAAATAATAAATTTAACGTGAGATCGCCATATGCTTAAAAAAACACCAAAAATAAGTAATTAAATTGTTTTTTTAAGATCACTAAAGGGATGAACTAAAGGGATAAACTAAAGGGATAAATGGGTATTGACTCTGGTTATGCCGGTCTGACCGCGTATGCTCATCTGAAAGGACACCTTCAGTTTCTAGTTAAGCCTTGCAAATTCATCAATGGTGGTACTAAAAACCATGCAGTTGACAGAATTTATAGAGGATTTAGCGAGATGCAAAGGTGTAGTTATAGTCCTATTCTTAAACCAAAGCACTCAGGTTGAGTTTATTTGTTAAAAATAGACAATGTATATTAATAAATTGACTTGTACATCAAATATGCCTGATCATACCCTAATCTGGCTTTGTCGCCGTGGATATTTTTAAACAGATCTCTGACTTTGGCCTGGCTGGTGAACAAGTTCATATCCATCCATTCTTTGCTTCCACCAGTCCAATAATGAAACACCACTGGGATTCAGAACTGGGGGCCAGTTCCTCCTGATTATGCCTCCCTGAGTGTCGCCTTCGTTTCCCACATGGCCATTAAAGTCCCCAATGAAAATGATGAAATCCCAGAAAGGAATCCCTGCACTCCATGCAGGGATTCTAGGAAGGCCTGGTACTTTGTACAGCCACTCTGCCCCTAAGTCTAGATGAATGTTAGAGCCCTCTCATCCACTGCAGTGAGTCCAACAAGAGACTGCTGAGCTGTGGGTGAAAATCAGACCAGCCCCACCCCCTGCCTCTCCCCGCATGCCACCCTAGAGCAAAGAGTTCAAGGAAACCTTATTGTCCCCATAGGGCCATTTGTTTTACAGCCTGCAGTAGTGTGCAAACAACTATACTAAAATAGGTTAATCACTTGTTCAGGAGAGAAATAGCTCCAGGGACAAATTAATATTTAAGTCTGTTACTCCCACATTTTAGCAGTACATACCTACCCAGCAGACAAACTATTTTAACATAGCTTCTTGGTTGGATATGGGTTTCAATGTTGGACAAGTAAAAGCCAACATTGATCATCGATTAAACATAAAGTGTTTAACATCAATCTGATGTTTTCATTTAGTTGGTTTGAAGTAGTGTTGGCTTGTAACCAATACTCAATGTCTCTTCAACATTGAGTGCTAATGTTCAATTAAGGATTTATTGTTAATCCAACTTTCATTTTTACACCATAAGCTAATGGAAAGCCAACATTGGTGTATAACTTTGTTTCAAGATTAAATTGATGGCAATTGCCTGCTGTGTGGTAAACAGGTAGAAGCAGGAAGTGACCAGGGCTGGTTCTGATTCCCAAGGATGAAGCAGGCCTTGCCAAGAGATCTGAGCTTGAACGGGGATTGATGTCAGCTAGTTGAATATCTAGTCGAGCCTCTTTAAGGAAGCTGGGTTCCATTGCCCAGGCTGCATGGACGTGAGCCAGACTATTTCAAGCCAGTGTAGCTCTACCTCCCACAGATGCTGAAAATTTCCAAATGCAGCAAGACTGATTACACACTTGTGTAAATGTTCTTGCTCCTTATTTCATAACATTGGAAACCATTTGACATGATGTTAGAATTGATGACAAAATAATTCATTTTAGAGAGCAGACATTTAGAAGGAGAGGTTGCCTAATGTGTAAGAGGGAAACAAAATGTCAAAATTGGCATCTAGGTATAAAGCATGACAATTGCTTGCTTTTAACTCGGAGGTGGCAGATTCTTGAATTTAAAAAGTTTTGGGGTTTGTAGAAAGATCAGAAGTTTGAAAAAAAAAAAATATATATATATATATATATATATCTTGCCAGTTTGCCATGTTGCCTCTCTCACTCCTTTGCTTTTGATGTGCTTCTTTCATCTGCTTCTTAAGAGGATACCATTAATGCAGTTTTTTTTTTCAGGAGATCCCATCATCCAGATATTCATCATGGCCCCCTGCCATGTTTCAATTGTTTAATCCACTAAATATTTCCATGCGGCACCCTTCACAGACTGAGACATTGCACTTGCAAACACACACAAAAAAATGCAGCCACTGTATAATTATTTTTTCTGATTTTAAATTATGTTGTAATTATCTAAAACCTAAATTACAAAAAAAATGTCCCTTAGCATGTTGTCTCTAGATTAATAGATAATCTCATTTGATGGATGAGGAGGAATTTCACTAACACTGCTCTGCTTCTCAAAGGAAGGACATATGTGCAGCTTTCAACATGCCATGTGAGACTCTGGGACTGTCTCATGTGGCGGGAATGTGCCAACCTCATCGCAGCTGCAGCATTAGTGAAGACACGGGCCTCCCCATGGCCTTCACAGTGGCACACGAGCTGGGGCACAAGTAAGGCTTTGTTTCATTTTTAGTATGTGCTAAATCATTCCTGTTACTATCATTTTATTTCCCACCAAACAAGTCATGGTCGCCATATGAGGTGATCTAGACAGCTCATTGGGCCAAAGTATTGGAATCACTTTGATCTGCTGTTTTTACTACTCTTCTGGCATTTACATTTATTTCAGATCAAAACAGAAATTCAGCACCTTGGAAAATTAACCCTGCCTTCATTAATGGGGAAAAACTCTATTGCTAAGTGTGGATGCTTAGGAAATTGCCGTCTTGCTTTGTCCACATCCGCCATGATTAGGATAATAGGATTGTTTTTACATTTCCAATTAACCTTGCTGTGACACCCAATTTCCTCTTAAACTGAGCTCATTCCTTTGTTGTGAGCTTGCTTTTTTCAACCAAATGTATTACACTTATTTTTATTGATTGTTTGTTCCTTCCTCTTGTTGCTTTATTAGACTTTATTTGACATTAAAGTAGATTGGAGTTTTCCTCCTGTTTTCTTTTTTATTTCTATTCCTTTGGCAACTAAAAGAAGATTTAGCCTTAAAAAACATGTCTCAAGGAGAAAAAGAACTGATAGTACAACAGCATTATTCATAGTTATATATGACAGATTTTATTATGTATGCATTCATGCATGTATGCATTTTCTTAAACTTTCTTGTTCTGCAGGTGTGTCACTGCATCTGGAGAATGCATTAGGAAAATTGGGATTGATAGAATAGCATTTTCTATGCATTAATGTATACATAGAAAATGCATGCATGTATACATAAAGGGAAAAACAAAAACTAGACTACATGTACTAAGCAACGTAAAGATTATCAAGGACCCAACTGTCTGCTTAATTTATTGCTTTTTATTCAGTGTAATTCAGTATTTGGAATATTAATGAAATATCATACCCACTGAACTTTTCAAGTCAGTCCTTACTGATTTTCACAATAGTAAAATAACTTAATAACAAATGTAGTCTGCAAATCTTTTATCTGCTGTTATGTGTCATTATTTATCCAGTATTATAACCCCCACCCATATATAAATATAATTAATATACTAACATTCCTGTATAATCTGTATATAGTTCATATTTATTTATTTTATAGCTTCTTACAATTACTCTCCGTATATTTATACCATTTTTACATGCATAGTCTCTGTGCACATGTAAATAAATATAACACTTCTGGATAGATGTAATGTATTGTAATGACAATAAAGTTGAATTCTATCCTAATAAACCAGACTAAATGTGAGATTAAATGTGTAATTTAGTCTAGCCCCGATGAATGTGACATCAGAAGATTGTTGATAACAACAACCCGTTGTTTTTCAAACCATGTCTGTGGCTATTGGCCAACTCTCTGACCAATGAGCACAACTGACTGTGACGTAGTAAGCGCAACATAAAGCTGGTAGGGGAGTGTAAACAAACAGCCTGTCGGTAAAACATCCTTCTTAAAAATGAATGAGCGTAGAGCCTCTTCCTGATCATGTTTCAACGAAAACCCCAAGTCTAATCCCTTCAAAACTGATTCTAAAGCTGAGTCAAATGAGAACTGTTTGATAGTTGTTGCCATCTTCCTTGTGCTTTCTCCAGCGCCGCACAGCTTTGTCGTCAAGCCACAAACCCCCGCCTGCTTTGCATCAATAAAATTCAAAAGACATCTCTGCATTGTGATTGGCCTGCCAGTTGATCAAGGCTAGACCACTCACAGGCATAAATAATTTGGGCCGCTGGCAGATGGGGCTAGTTTACTAGGCTAGTTGAATTCTATTCTATTATACTTATCATGAGATGGGTAGAAAACTTAACTGGTTCCACTTGATTATCTCTAGAAATCCTGTTGCCTCTATAAACTTAACTCAAAGTCACCTTCAGTGCTGGACCTTTGATTTTTCATAAAAAAAGCAGCCTTTTCTGTTCTATGTCTGCATAGTTAGTCCTGTAATTTAAAGATATTTGCAACATTTGTTGACAGGTCTTGGACTGGTGGGAGCCCTTTGTGAATACCTCACCTTTCTAAAAGGAGAAAATGTTTTCATTGATCCTTTACTGGGGTCACAGTCTGAGGCTGCAGTTAAGAGTTTGAAATGGTGATAGTACAAGAAGCATTCTCATGAATAAAATAGTGTAGACAAATCTTTATGAACAGAAATTGTCTTTAAATGTTGAATTTGCTTGAATGCCTAATGGTGCAAAGGCTAATAGGGTAGTTGTTTACGACTTCTTTAGAAAAAGTAATACTTATATTATCTAGCTAAAAAGTGGTTTGATTAGAATGGAATTAGGTGTTGTGATTTAACACACAATTCATATTTAGGACACTCCCTGGTTTTCATGGACTAAGCAGTTAAGCACATGGACAAAGGAATAAAAATACATATATATATATACATCCTAATTGTTTATTTTTTCTAAAAGCTTAAACAAAAATGTTTTTTGTTTGATTGTTTCTTTACTTTTTTAACTAAAGAAAATGAGTTTAACCAAACCAAAATTAACTAAGGTTTTCAGACAAAAACTGACCTGCTCATAATGAACACACAACAGAATTTATACACAAAAAAGACTAGCCTACTGCGATAAATAACTTGAGCCAACAGCTTACTTATAAAAAAAACCAACTCATCAGTAAAAACTTATGTATTCATCAAAATCTTTGATTTAGAGCCTTATTGTGTAGTTGTTCCACAATAAGGCTCTCCTACATCCCTGTTGGATTCCTCCATTTCCTGGTGCTTCATCATAAAAAGTCTTCTCCCACAGCCTGTTCTTTACATCTCAGCAACTAAAAAATAAACAATAAAAAATTAAATTAAAAGAAAAGGAAAATAAAAAAATTCACATTGTAAACAACTATACTCATACCCATATACTTTTACCAAATGTGTTTAAAACAACATCATTAAAAGGTTAAACTATATTTAAAAGGACTTGTGTGATAGTATATAAAAAAAAAAATACTAACTCCAAACAAATGGACTGGAGGAACCTTCACACTGGTTAAACTAATAAAAGATAAAGTTTAGTAATAGTACATTTGTTTCACATCACATCATTTTTGATTAAATTTCAATGTAATTGATTATGAAAGCAAAAATTTATCCTTTGAAAAAAAATCAGCAAACTAGTAAATACAATTATAAAGTTGCCACCCATATTATTCATTTATTTGTATTTTCATAGACAGACTTAAGCGAAATTGTAAAGAATGTTAAATATGATAGCAGTTTTCATTAACACCAGGGGTCTGACAGTCTCATATTAGATTATATATTTTAATGCTATCTGCTCAAGTAGACAAATTTTTATCATAAGAGCAAGATAAGAATTTCATAGTAGTTTTTCATCCCGCTAACATGTGGCTGTTAGCATCAGTTGCTGGCGGTGCAGCAATGCATTCATGCATCGTACAGTCAGGAATATCTACTTACAGTAGGTTCAAGGAGCTCATTAAAACCTCTTTAAACCATAAAAAGTAAGGTTATTTAATTTTCCAATCCTAACATTGTCAGTTAGTAGTTTTGATGAAAATACAGGGCATCCTCCAAAAGATGCACTGAGAAAAAAATAAGTGTATTATAACATAATAAACCTTTAAGTGTGCAGCTGTGATATAAGCTGTTTTAGTAGTTCTGTACTTATCGGCACAATGGTATTTGTTTCTATTTATTTGCAACTAACTTGCTGCTAATCTTTGTGACACCATAAAACAGTTTTCGGATTGTTATTTATTTAGTTTGTTACTGTTAGTCCCGTTACTCATCTATCCCATTAGATCAACAGATTTGGAAGGTGTAGTTATGTTCCTGCCATTGTTGTTATGACAATGCTTCATATCATAATATTTTACACTCTGTTTACTGTCTGTCTGTTAAAATCTGTTTGCGTCTTGCATAATCTTATTATATTATATTTCTACAGAAAAAATCCAACTGAGTCCAGTCCTATTTACATTTATTTTGTATTTCTTCCTATTTAATTAATTTATTATTTGTTAGAATTATGAGTCGTATAAAGATAGACAGCATATTTTCTGACTTCAAAAATGAATTCAGATTGAAAAGAACTGGTATTTGAGATATGTTGAAGTCATGTTTGAAGCAATAGGTTCTACTACAAATGTGGTTTTTATAAAGGCAGAAATTGGGGAAAGCTTGCAGAGCTGCTGTGCTATAATATTTAATAAAGTTAATCTTTTTGCATATTTCAGCATCTTATAACGCTACTTGCTTAACTAAATTAACTAAACTGATAAATTGGCAAAAGAAAAAAGTGTTTGTGAGATTACAACTCAAAATTTGCTTTAAAAAATTAAGTGTATTTCCTGGAAAGTTATGGTATCAATGTATCTATATAAACAGTACTCTGATGTTAACATTTTTGTTTAAATAAAAAGCAAAGATACAGTGTGGCATTATTTATTTATGTGAGCAAACCTTTTGGCATTTTAATAAAAATAAAAATCAACATGTCTTTCAGCCTTGCTAAAATAAGACTCCATAGCCCACCCTTCAATTTATGAGGCTGTCTGGTATTTCATGGGATAAAAAAAAAAACATAACCAAACATTAACCTTTGACTCGGTGAACTGTGTGACACCTAGAAAGGTTTTGGCTTTCAAGGTAAAATAAAAGCTGCTACAAACTCCTACTTATTGAATGTAAATTAAGGAGCACAGTAGGGAAAATGCTGAAAATACATTTTAGGAAAGGTTTAAAAAGTACAAAAAAAAAAACAAAAAAAAAAAACATTGGACTTGTTTTCAAAGTTTGAGGAGGTTTTGCTTCCCATTCAGGAAGCTTTCTCAATTCAAAATGTCTGGAGTAGGGTTTCACGGCTTATAAAGTGGTACAAACAAAAGCCTTGTTATGGCTTAGAAAACATGCAAATTAAACCAGAAGAACAGATCCACCCCTTACTGTAGTAATGGGGAGTCGTTGAGGTCGTTGTTGGACTTCAAGACCCAATACTGGCCTATGCCTCTGAAACCAGAGTCATTAGGGTCATTGTTAGCCTGGCTGATCAGGCGAGATGTTTGGTCCCTTGCATAGCGATGGTGGTTGAAATGATCGTGGGAAGGAATCAACTCTATTGCTGCGTAGGTTTTTGAGAGCTGGAACCTGAGACCACCCAATATGTTTAAGGTTGGCTTTTCTCTCTTAACATAAATGGCTTCCTTCATACCCTTCCCCAGATATTTTGACTTGAGAAATCTCCCTGGATGGGAAGCAAAATGTCTTCAAATTTGGAAACTAAGTCCATTGTTTTTTTTGTTGTTTTTTTTTTTTTTAACTTCATTGGAATGACTTTGGCTGTGTTCACATAGCAGCCTGATATGACCCAAATCCGATTTTTTTTTTGCCCAGATACAACCTGGATCTGATCTGTTCATGGCAGTCTGAACAACACAGATCCGATTTTTTTCTTATGCTACCCAGGCCACTCTGCTATGTGGTCCTGAATCCGATACGAATCTGATCTTTTAAAATGCCACCTGAACAGCCAGGTCGATCTTAACGTCATTAATAATCAACAAAGGTCACTATTCTGCATCTTGCTACAAAGAAGTGGGACAAAAAACAACAACCATGGTGGAGGATAATGCGGAGAGCAATCTTTTTTTCTTAATCATCTTGAAAAGATTGAGGTTTTAAGGTTGGGAAAGATTGCTAGATTTGCTCCAGCTCTACCATCCATGTTTACTTCCGTACACAGAGCACGCTTGTTGTGACATAACTGCGTCCTCCACTGTGCATGTGCATTCTGGTTTCACAAAAAAATAAAAATCTGAATTGAGCATTAAGGCTGCAGTGAGAATGTAGCCTATGACCTGGATGACTGAGAATCTTCACCAGCATTTTAGGAAAGGGCTGAAGTTTTGTTCAGCTCAATTTCAGCTCTTTAGTTCTGGTTAAATTTTAAAAAATATTAAGTTTTCCATTCAACACACAAACACTTCTTTATATAGAATGTTCTCTTTCAGCAGCTATTTCGCTCAGGCTAAGTAGTAAACTGTGACTATTGTCAGTTTTAAAGCATGCTCTGTTATAAAAGAAATATTACTTTGCAACCTTAAGTGGTAACTGCTTTTTTCATTTTTGTGAAACAGAAAAGCAAACAAAATTAATTCGCTTTCCCCGTTTAGCAATATACTTCAAAGAGTTTCAAACCCCTTGAAGGTTGAATTTTTAATCGTTATTTTACACGTGCACTATGCTTCAAAAAGTTGTCTGTTACACATACAATTTACACATTTTTATGAGGAGCATCTTAAAAAAAAATTGAGATAGGTAGGAAGTTAGTGGGCTTCTATTCAGTGAAGGACATAAAACATCCACACATGTAATGTGATGGCAGCTTTCTTCTGGAAGCCATAAGATACAGGTGAACTCCTACAAAGTAAATAACAAATAGGTTTGTGTCTACCCCTAGTTTGCCCAGACTTTATTTATTGCAAGCTGTCTGAGTCAGGGCTACTGCCTCTACAGCAAATGAGATGAAAGTTAAATATTGACCTTTAAATCAGAAAAAAAAGATTTTCCTGACAGACATTTCTCTTTTGTTGCCATACTTTGCTTCGTGTGTTTATAATTTGAACTGCTACGTTTGGTCTGTGCTCACAACTCTGAGCATTAAAGTTGTTTCTGATTCTGATAATTGTATTACATGCAATGCCGACTCACATTAATTGGCCCTTTTTGTGGTATTTGCTTTTATGTCACAGCTTTGGGATTCAGCACGATGGCAACGGTAATGACTGTGAACCCATTGGGAAACGACCTTTCGTCATGTCTCCACAGCTCCTGTATGGCACCTTCCTGCCTCGCTGGTCCCGCTGCAGCCGTCAGTATATCACCCGCTTCCTAGAGTAAGTGTTGCTTTATCTGTTTGATTGCATTACTGTCCGACAAATGTTCAAGGTTTTGAGTCCCAAAAAAGTTTTCTCTCTAACCCATGTGGAGTCATACTGGGGTATTTCGGTCACCTGTTGTCAATTTCAGTTATTTCAGGCTTGATGGAACAACATAGATTCTTATATATGATAGGATAGGATGCTTCTTCTCCTTCTTCTTTCAACCGATTCCTTGCAGTTAAAGCCCCTTATCATCCAAATCAACTACTTTTATTGTCTGTATAGTCTTACACTTCCCATTTTCTACTCAATAATATTTACTATTATTTTCATACTATAAGAAAAAAGTGCCAATATCGCTTTTCCACTCTCTTTTTGGCCTTTGACTGAAGGTTTTAATTAAAAAGCAATAAAGTACCACACACAAATGAATGTTGACACTTTTAAAGAAAATGAATAGTAGAGTTTTTATTTCATATATACAGTGAGGAATATAAGTATTTGAACACCCTGCTATTTTGCAAGTTCTCCCACTTGGAAATCATGAAGGGGTCTGAAATTGTCAAGATAGCAGCATTTCTGCTGTGCAAGACATAATCTAAAAAAAAAATCCAGAAATGACAATGTATTATTTTTTAAACTATTTATTTGTATGATGCAGCTGCAAATAAGTATTTGAACACCTGTCTATCACGTAGAATTCTGACCCTCATAGACCTGTTATTGTGTCTTCAAAATGTCAAGATGCATCTGTTGGAAGCCGTATGTCCACCCCATACAATCAGTAAGATTCCAACTACTAACATGGCCAAGACCAAAGAGCTGTCCATAGACACTAGAGACTAAAGTGTACACCTTCACAAGGCTGGAAAGAGCTACTGGGGAATTGCCAAGCAGCTTGGTGAAAAATAATCTACTGTTGGAGTAATCATTAGAAGCTAAACATGACTGAAAATCTCCCCCGGACTGGGGCTCCATGCAAGATCTCACCTCGTGGGGTCTCAATGATCCTAAGAAAGGTTAGAAACAGCCCTGAACTACAAGGGAGGAGCTGGTCTGAGGAGAGCTGGGACCACCGTTTCCAAAGTTACTATTGGTAATATACTAAGACGTCATAGTTTGAAATCATGCATGGTACAGAAGGTTCCCCTGCTTAAACCAGCACATGTTAGGGCCCATCTAAAGTTTTCCAATGACCATTCGGATGATCCAGAGGAGTCATGGGAGAAAGTCATGCGGTCAGATGAGACCAAAATAGAACTTTTTGGTCGTAATTCCACTAACCGTGTTTGGAGGAAGAAGAATGATGAGTACCATCCCAAGAACACCATCCCTACTGTGAAGCATGGGGGTGGTAGCATCATGCTTTGGGGTTGTTTTTCTGCACAGGGGACAGGGCGACTGCACTGTATTAAGGAGAGGATGGCCGGGGCCATGTACCTGGGAACAACCTCCTTCCCTCAGTTAGAGCACTGAAGATGAGTCGAGGCTGGGTCTTCCAACATGACAATGACCCGAAGCACACAGCAAGGATAACCAAGGAGTGTCTCTGTAAGAGTCTGTATCGAGGTTCTAGTGTGGCCTATCCAGTCTCCAGGCCTAAACCCAATAGAGAATCTTATGAGGGAGCTCAAACTCTGTGTTTCTCAGTGACAGCCAAGAAACCTGATGGTCTAGAGAAGATCTGTGTGGAGGAGTGGGCCAAAATCCCTCCTGCAGTGTGTGCAAACCTGGTGAAAAACTACTGGAAGTGGTTGACCTCTGTAATTTAAACAAAGGCTACTGTACCAAATATAAACATTGATTTTCTCAGGTGTTTAAATACTTATTTGCAGCTGTATCATACAAATAAATAGTTAATAAAAATCATACATAGTGATTTCAGGATTATTTTTTTAGATTATGTCTCTGACAGTGGACATGCAGCTACGATGATAATTTCAGACGCCTCAACAATTATTAAGTGGGAGAACTTTCAAAATAGCAGGGTGTTGAGATTCTTATTTTCTTTTCTGTATATATTACAACAAACACAAGAGGTTAAAGCATTCTCCATAAAGACTTAAACATTGTGATCACTTAGGTATTTTTATGCAATGACTGCTGTTGAATGCATATAGGATCTTTTGTTTTGAATGTGTTGGTATAAATCATTTGGAAAATAAACAGATTAAAGCATGTTGAACTCATCTGCAGTTTTTTTTACATTTGCTTAGGAACCATGCCTTTTTGTTGATTTTTCACAAACAAAGGTTTTAATCTCGGAAAAACTTACATTTTGGAGGAATAAAGGAATTATGGGAACTTTTTTTGTGTGATATGTAGAGCTGGTCCTCCTGAAAAATAAGTAATCAAGTTTGCTGTTTGATTCCAGTTTAATTCACTCTATTTTCTACCAAATTTCACTCAGACCATGGAGGTAATCTAATATAGACTAGGCTTTTGACAGTACTAATAAAACCTGTTCAGTTAAGTAAGGTAAGTTGTGCTTTAGAATCTGTGAAGCAATCAAAATTTTTCGGAAGAAAATCAGCTTTAATGTTTTGTTTGTTGAAGTTTTGTGTCCTATCATTAGCACTACAAACACCATAACAAATCAAGGGGTTATTAGTTGTGTAAAAGTTTTTTTTTACAGTAAGATTCAGCAAAGATTGAAGCAAGTCCTACAAACCAGTTTTTCTATCTTCATTCCCAAACTTTCCTTAGAATAAATACCTTTCTCCCAGTTAAACATCAAATATTTTTCTTTAAACTTTTCTAAATCTATTTTTTTTACCCTTGTAGTTAGATAAATATAGTTTAGAGGGTTACCTACATTTGTTACCTTATTTAAGAGGTATATTCATTCCTCCATGTTAAATGTTTTAAAATATATCTGCCTATCATGTAGTTCCAGATGAGGGGTCTCCTTAGTTTTAACACAATATCGTCGAATGAACAAGAAGCAGAAGCATTTCGTTCAAGGCATTTCCAAGTATGCTCTCTGAACGTTCTCCTCTTGTTTATTACAAAACACTGAAATCTTTCTCTGAACCCTTTGGTAAAAATAACATGCTTTGATATTGCTTCATGATTCAACAAGTACATGCCCCTAAAGACAACAGGCAAGTTTAAAAGCTTTGTTATGCACATCACATCCTAAAAGAATCTTGTTGCTGAATGTTTCTGATATCTAAACAGCTTTGACTTATAAACTTCGTGGCTTAAGATTATTTATAATCAAGGCCGACATCCTTCAAAAAAGTGAAGCAGGGATGTCACTCAAGGAGTGTTCAAGGATTTGAATTAGTTTGAGTAAACTGACTGCAAAATTAATTTTATCTAAAGCTCATTGGATAAAGGACAGGAACCTTTACCTGGATGTCGGAAAAGAAATGGCATCTCTTGTCTAGACATTTTGACAAGAGAAGCAATTAAATTTTTTTTCCTTGCAATGTTACCGGAAATTACATTGAGTTCTGCAATTACTGACTCTATCGCATTTTTTTTTAAGCTTAAGACTTTGAAGATGTATTTTCTTTCCTCTTATTTTCTGTGACTAAAATATACTTATCAAAAACATTAACACCACTGGCAATATTGTCACATCGAAAAATAACCCCATCATAAATTCCATTTATATAGTTTATTTATATAGTTCCAATTGACAACACATGTCAGCTCAAGGCACTTTGCAATTCAGCCAGATCATCCAGTCAAATTGATTCAAAGTTTTTTATGTAATGAAAACCAGTTGATTGTATCAACTTATTGACTCAAAGGCAGTCCCTCACACTAAGTGTGCCTGCAGTGACAGTGGACCAGGCTCAGTGTGATTAGCCATCTTCCGAGGCCGATTGGGGTTCAAGGGGACAGAAGCAGAGATACAAAAGGTGGCAACGTCCAGGAAGCAGACAGTCAGGCAGACGAGCTCTGAGCCAGCTGCCATGTCAGAGGATAAAAGAGAGCGTATCAAGCCAGTCACAGTCAGAGAAACAGGACTAGAATGAAAAACAGGCCGATCTCAAGCATTTATATACAAAAAGGTGTTGATGGCAGCAGCACAGCTGATATTTCTCTCCACAATGGTGTCACAGCCAAACACGAACAGATGAGGTGAAGCTACTATAAGAAAAAGCAGAGAGAGCAGAACGTTACAGATTGAATTAATAGATTCTGCACAGTGGGAGAATAGAGATATAATGAAGCAGAATGATGAAAAGGGGTCCCTATATCTTCCAGCATTCTAAGCCTATAGCAGCATAACTATAGAGATAGTACTGGATAACCTGAGCCGCTCAAAGTATAAGGTTTATCAAAAAGGAAAGTTTTAAGCCTACCCTTAAAAGTAGACAGGGTGTCTGCCTCAGGGACTAAAACTGCTAGTTGGTTCCACATGAGAGGAGCCTGATAACTAAAAGATCTGCCTCCCATTCTACTTGTAGAAATTCTAGGAACCACTAGTAAACCTGCAGATTGAGAGCGAAGTACTCGGAAAATAAGGAAAATAAGGAACAATCAGATTTTCAAAAACTTTTACCCCCTTTAAATCAAAATGGATACATTGATTCACCAAGATGTTTGACACAGCTTAAGTGATGTACAATACTGTACACTAAAATAATTGAATAAATGCTATAAACTGATTTCAAAATCCTCTTTATCTAATAATTCAATGACCAATTTTTTTTTGTTTAAACTTAGTCTCTTTGAGTTCAAAGCTGCCATAGCTTACAATAAGTCTGATTAAACTGATTCTAAGTGTGTCAGTCTTAAAACAGAATTCTTCCTATTTGCATCTTTTAGTTAAAGCTGCAAAGTTTGAAAAGAATCAAAACGGCTTTGTTTTCCAAAGAAAACATAAAACATCAATCTCGTATATTCCACTTTAAACCTATGATGTGTCTTGTAATACAAAACTAACTCCCTTTTATGGGAAAGACAAATAATTCTGAACTAAAAAGACACCTAAAGGTCTACATAAGGTTGACATAAAACTTTGTGGAAGAATGTGTCAATGTAAAAATATTCCTCTTAGCTAGGGGATCTACTTAAAAGAGTAAAGGCCAGAATACTCTGGACATTATTTAGTATCTGATCTGACTAAAAAAATGGCTGAGTAAATTTAAGTCTTACTTAAATGCATGGGGCTGGCCAGCCCACACAGTTTTCTCTGCAACTTTGCTTTATTTGTTTAGAGATGCGATCCTGGTCTATTTTCTTTGGACCCACGCAGCAATTTTATGGGAGTGTCTTGAGTCTGACAAGAAAAAATAGATGGTGAAAAATAAAAATAAAAAAATTCTGTGGGGATTATACAGTTAGATATCTGAATTGTAAGGTAAACAAACATGTAGGTTAATATGACGGCACATAGTGCATACTGTACATATCAGACTTTTACAATGAATAAAACATTTCAATCGACAGTGTACTTTACCCAGAGTAGGAGATCAGGAGTACAGCAAACTAATAAAGTGAAACTTCTTCTTTAAACTAGTTAGAGCAGAAAACAAATACTAATGTTTACTATCCTGCATTTTCACGCTGGGTGAATTTCTTGGACAAAGTTTTTCATGAAGCCATGGTGCTGTACAGTAGAGTTGCAGCATGCTTTACGCTGCTGCACCTATGCATTACAGTTGGTGATGTGTGCCTTGGATGCAGCTGTCCAACCATAGAAACCCTCTTTGCTCTCTGTTCTTGAACTAATCTGACTGCAATATCAAGTTTTTAAGTTTGTATGTCACCTCACCCTTAATGGCTGAGTTTCTGTTGTTACCAAACACTTCCAGTTCTGACAGTTGACTGCAGAATATTTAGGAGGGAAGAAACTTCACGGCTGGTTTTGTTGCACAGGGGGCCTCCTATCACAGTTCCACAATGAAATTCACTGAGCTCCTCAGAGCGACCGGTTCTTTAAGAAATGTTTTTAACAACGGTCTGCATGCCTAGGCGCTTGATTTTATAAACCTGTGGCCATGAAAGTGATACGAACACCTGATTTCAATAATTTGGATGGATGAGCAAATTACCTTTGGCAATATGCTATATAATGTATGTTTTTTCAGTAAAAAAGATTGGAAATACTTTTGCAAAATAGAATGGTCAAAAACTGGCAACCCAACTTATGAACTTAAATGCTGATACTGAGGAATGCAGGAAGATTGAGTTAAAAAAAAATTTATCAAAGGCGATTTCAGTTTATCAATTTTTGCAACTAAATTATTACACCTTTGTATTTTCATCTGTATTTCTATGGCTCTGTGGTTTTTAGTTGAATTGGGCCTTGCGTGAGTTACATAGGATCAAGCCAGCCCACAGCAACATACTTGCCACACTTGTCTTGTTTTTACATATTAACAGAAAATAGTGTCACCGAAAAACAAAACAACAAAAAAATTTTCAAATTCACTGATATCACCACAAAGATGCGTGTGTGATGCTATTGTATAATAGGATTTTATTATTTACAGTGACAACTTCAATTCATGCTGCCAGTGCGGTTTAATCTGTAGGTGTCATTTCATCTGAAGTGTAGGAGGTTATACTGAGCTGAGTGCTGATATTATCACACGACTGTCCTGCGCATGAACAGCCGTCCTTTAGTGTCCAAATTCCAGCCTCTGCATTCATAATGGCCGTAAAGGCCAAATTCTTTCACTCACTAGTCCCAGGAACCATATAACCATATAACATTCAATTAAGCTGGTTTTCCTTTAAAAACTTATAACCAATCTGTCTCTATAATTTGATAAAATTTTCTTCATAAAGCGCCTTGAGATCAGGGCTTTACAGTAATTCTTATTCTTATTCTAAGTCCTATTAAATAATAATGATAAAAAAAATTAATTATATATAAATTTTAATATATATTAAAGTCTATGATTCCATCCTTTGTCACTGACTGACTTTTCAGGTTTTATGATTTTTTTTTGTGTTTTTTTTCAAAAGAAATGTTTCTATCTCTATGTTATCGAAGGAGTTTTATAAAATCGGTAAAATTATTGTTTGTTTGGACATTTATCATGGGCATTCATGGCAGTTTTTCATAGGCTTTTATTTTGTTTACATTAATAATAAAATCATTTTGTATCGACTAAAATTAAGGAACATATAATATTAGTTTTGGCCATATCTTCCAGCCCTGCTTGAGATTATGCCTTGTGAGTTTGAGCTACATAAATATACTGAATTTAATTAAATACAAACAGTGAATTACTTAATGCATTGTTGGGAATAATTTAAATTGCACAACATTTTATGCATACAGAGGAGAGTTAATTATTGATGGTCTGTAATTGCCCTCCTATTAATATATACAGCAGTAAATATAATGATTTTTTTTCTTCAGACTAGAAATTACCTTACTTTTAATAACATTTGTTTAACACTTAAAATGCTGTCGTAGGAGAATAATAATTTTGCCATATGGCTAGTTTGGTTTAGAGACATTTTTCCTAAATGAATATGGTTTTTTTTTAGCCCATAAAACCTGGCAGAGGAAGATAACCATTGTCAGATCTTAAAGGAAAGTACACAACATTCTTAAAGATTTTTAAGTCATGGACTGAACAAAAGCAAGCTGTTTATGTTATTTATTTGTGTTTTTTAAACCTGCTGATGCCAAGTATGCATTACATTTAAATTAAATCACACCTTTACCTACCAATTACCTATTGTTCCCTACAGAAGTCTCATCATTCATTTTAGTCCATTAAAATATCTGGAGAGATCAAAAAACTGCCTGTGTACAGTTGTATCCTATCCACCCTCATGTAGCTTTAGAAGCACTGAAAATTCCCCAAAGATTGATATATTTAGCTTTTGGTATCAAATTGAAAAAGACTTCAAGCTTGAATTGCTACCAAACATTGGTATTAAAATAGAAACCTAAGAAATGACATTTGCACAACTATTCAGAGCCTTGGGTTAATATTTGTTGAACATCAGCACAACTTTTGTCACACTGGGACAAAGAGGTATAGTGTGTAGAATTATGAGGATCGGCATTTATTTTATACCATTTAAAAAACGTGCTCTAGCATACTTGAAAGTGGAATAATTCAATTTAGAGAAAGCACACTGGGAATGATTTGCAGATAAACTACAGGAGTATTTCCATAAGGTACACATGGTCTTGGTCTTCTCTGTGTTGGTATAGGTACTGGAGAACACAAGGTAGAGGGGTGCTGTTGGAGAGCTAGTCCCCCTGGAGTAATTCATGCTGGCACATTGGCAGTCATCCATTTTTCCTTTACATAAGAAAACCACACATAAAATGTATTAAGGGATGTTGGGTGATGAGCATTGCAGTAATGGGAGAGCACCATGTACTCCTCCCCTGCTGTGTTTGTGCTCCATCTTTCGCTTCAATTCCAAGATACTTGGTACTTTGGGAGACTTTGTCAGCAAGCACCTCCTCCGCCATAAATCTAAAGTCAATACTTAATTTATTTTCCTAATTTAACTTAATTTTCACTTAAATGTAAGCATCTGTATTCACATCATGTCAAAGTCTTACAGACACGTGTGCAAACATGCATATCCATCTTGCTGGGTTGTTGTTTGTGCTCTCATAGTGAGGAAGAGCCTGCCTGGCATGTTGTTGGCAATGGTAAGAGAACCTTCCTGGTGCCAGGCAGTCTTGCCCCGGTGGACTTCCATTGGTTCTGGTGCATTGGATTCATGCTCTTTGGAAGCAATGTGACCAGGTCGGAGGGGCTTGTTGGTCTGTGTTGTGCCATGAACTATGATATTAATTTTGCAAATTCAGAACCAATGCCTGTGCTGATATTTAACATAATCCTTGGTGTAGGGGATAGAAGTTTGCCTGCTGCTGCAACCCTCCCCCAGCTCACAAACGTCCAAGACACTCTCACAGGAGATGCAGTCCTATCCAGTGTTGTGAATCAATGCATTCAATGAACTGCATTCACTGAATACATTCATATTTTTAGTGAATGGTGAATTGTACAGATCAGTTTTGAAGTAATTAACCTAAAAGAGAGCGACACTCACCATGAGAATAATGAGCGACACGCACAGCTCACGTTCATGTTCAATTGATAATGACACTTTTCAAACTGTGCCAACTGGGACTTAACAAACAGGTCTGTACTAAAGACACAATAGGCCGGTAAGCAACATTATCCGGGTGGGCCCCATATGAAGGAAAACACCCCATCAACCCCTGCCCCCCACCCCCGCAGCCGTAGACAACCGACCCGAAATGTGCCCTATATGTACACACTTCATCATTTCATCATTCTTTACCCTCACTAGACATGGATATACTGCTGTAAATATTCTGCTGCAAAATTAGTCTTATTGGGCTACCTTGAGTTTCACAGCTCCCCTCCTCACCCACGCTCTCTCCATTCATCTCCTGGTTGCAATTTTCACTCACTGTAGCAGCAACGTCTACCTCTCCCTCTTCGGTTCTTCGAAAGAACGTGTTTATTTTGGGATTTTTTTTCTGTTCTTTCAGCAGCTCTTCATTGCTTTTTCTTTTCTGGAATCAGCTTAAGTATCTCTTTTTGGTATCAATTGTCGCTAACACATTGTACGTAACGGTTAGGGTTTTAATCTACGCTCTGAGTTACCCATAATTCCAAGCTGTAGTGTAAGAAATAAAATGCTCAAATACATGTTTTTTTTTAAGACCTTTATTGCGGTTTGAAACATATTAGATGAGTGTATTTTTTACCGACCGTCCAATGAACTATACACAGTTATTAACATAGTAATTAAAAGTATCACTGCCTGCTTTGCTATTGGTGTGGTGTTTAAACGGCTCACAATCATGTTGAAATCTGACATACACTATATTGCCAAAAGTATTTGCTCACCCATCCAAATTATTGGAATCAGGTGTTCCAATCACTTCCATGGCCACAGGTGTATAAATTCAAGCACCTAGGCATGCAGACTGTTTTTACAAACATTTGTGAAA
>NW_015151154.1:175610-205992 GCF_000732505.1 Cyprinodon variegatus | reverse complement strand
TTTCACAAATGTTTGTAAAAACAGTCTGCATGACTAGGGGCTTGAATTTATACACCTGTGGCCATGGAAGTGATTGGAACACCTGATTCCAATAATTTGGATGGGTGAGCAAATACTTTTGGCAATATAGTGTATGTTGGGGTATGTCCAGTCCAGTCAGTCAACGTAGTATCAGGTGGGTTTAAGAGGAACTTTTCGCACCATTACATCTGCAAAGAGACGTCCTAGTCCAATATTGTGTAGGGGGTCTTCCAGGTGTCAGTGACGGGGCCCCTAAGCAACTGCAGTCTCCGCTCACTGATAGTTACGCCATTGGACACATCCACTTATAATTTAGAGCGACACATTAAGTTAAAGTATCAGAGCTACCTCGGGAAATATCTGCTACTGAATGAGGAACCCAAAAAAATATTTTGATAGATCTTTTCAGCAGAACCTGAATGTACCTGTATGTTTCTGAAGTTTGGTGTAATTTGGTTAAATGAAGGCTTCACTGCACATAAAGTATACTTTGACTGCACCGCATATGTTCAGTTCCTTTCTATATGATCTCACATTGATAGGGTGAAATATAAGGTTCTGTTGTGTAGATTTGTGGCTTCATTTACCAAATTAACTTGACCTAGTTAATTTATAGGGTTGTGAACTTCGTTAATTTTTTGAAAAAGTGAAATATGAAAACCTAGCTTGTTTATTTTTATCTTGCTTGTTCTTTTTAATTATAGACTGGCACAACATTGGTCTTATCCAGTGGCAGTGGAGTTTTCTCCAAGAGGGGGGGCTATAAATCAAAAGAGATGTATACCAAAAACCAATCAACAGTATACCAAGTTATCATACCACTATATTTATATGAATGCCAACAACAAAAAAACTTTGTAAAAATACTTTCTTTAAAACAAAACATAATTTCATGTACAAGTTTAATTTTGTACACAAATGTTGCTCTTCTGAGGCTTTGTGAAGGAAAATCTGTGTTTATTCCAAATATTTGCAGAATTATCTGTTTTACCATGATATGAGCTTCACTTTCATTTGTTGTTCTAACTTACAGCCAGGTGTGTGTTCACAAATAATATATGACAGTCCTAATATTATTTGATTAAGCAACACATTTACCAACCCTACTGGGGTAAGCAATAGATGTATTATAATTGCACAACACCTGCATCTCATTCTGTTGCTTTTTTTGCTTTGGGACTGTTGCATCTGTTCTTTGCCTACAAGCTTCTGCCAAGTGGGACGTATAGTTGGCTGCCTAGGACTGCTGCTGCAGCCCACCTAAACTAGGTCCACCTGCCCTATACTTCTATTAATGTTGTTTCTTTTTGGGACTTCTATGCCTGATGCCACACAGAACTGTGCGTCTCCATCCAACAAACTCACTCATATAGACTCCCTCGAAAAACACATTTATTTCGGCACATATACCCTCTTAAATAATCACACATACATGCACCTGTGCACCGACAAACAAGTAATCAACATGACTGACGGTCATACAAGCACCATTTACTCTCACCACTATGAATGTTTAATGGCCACTTTGATGCGGGATGGAATCTGGATTTAATTAAGTCAATCGCATTACCTCAACACTTTATGATATTATTTTTGCAGATGAAAACTGCTCGGGCATATGTAGGAAACAAGCTGCTCCTTTTGATACACCTGATCCACTGCATAAAAAAACAAAAATTGATGGAGGGACCACATACTTAAATACTTCCACAGTTTTTGAAACTTACATAACTTTTAAAACTGTAGAAATATTCAAAACTTGCAGTTTTTATCAAAACAAAACTTTCTAAACTTTATCTTCCCTAGAAATACATTGTAACTTTCAAAATCCTTAATTTTAGCATCTCTTGCTTGTTAGGGAAACATTTTCTATTGGGTGAATATTCTAGACATGCTTAACTTTTCATTCCAAACTTCTAATCATTCAAAAAGAATTAAATCTGCAACTAACTACTATTAACCTAAGAGAACATTTTAATGATAGCTTGACAGAATAATCTCATAAAGACGGCTAGAGTTGATTGCACACCATAGTCTCATCATAATTAAAATATTTACAAAGAAGATACGGCTGTAGAAGAGATATTATTCAAAGATTCGTTCATTATATTTTATAAAATCGGTGTCATTTTATGCTGCTCACACTGCAATCTGGCATAACATTATCACTGTGCAGAGTTGAAGTGAATCAGACTGATTACCTCTTCACAATGGCACCTGCTGTTAGTCCGTATAAATTAAGAAGCGAGTGAACCTTCTGCTCTCAAAGTTAATTTATTTGAGGTAAAAAATAGAAAATTGCTTCTTTTTTGCCTCTTTTTGCAGACTAATTCACATTAACACTAAATAAAAACAATTCAGAAATGGATTTAGAAGTGGAACAATACGGTGTCGGTGTTGACTTGTTTTCCAGATTTTCACAGATCTTATTCCAATAAGCCTTTATCCAATTGTTTGGGAAAACAAGTCACATCTGGTGAGGTCTCAGTGCAAAGCATGATGGATTTTCTGCTTCCCCAGAAGAGGCTGGGGAAGAGTCCACAAATACTTTCAAATGTTTCCATTTCCCTTTTGTATATGGCACCAACATCTAAAACCTTGGTGCCATACTGTATACAATAACAGATTTCCAGCTTCTTTTGGAATCCATGCTTCCATGGTTCAGAGCTACTTTGGCAGCAAAAGCTAAACCCACAAACATTGTATAGACTGATAATGCCTTCCATCTGGTGAAGAAAGCTTAACACACTTCTTCCTCCTTGGGTGGTTGATGCTACTGTCTGTACTCAAACAGGGCTGCAACTGAAATCCTCCTGTGCCGCAGTGTGACAGTGTGAGAGCTGTACTGCACAGGTTAAGAAGAGCTTCGCTCAATGGGTGAGGGCAGCACAGGGGATTGTGGGATGTTGTGCACCAGACCTGGATTGAATTTATGCAGCACAAGTCCAAAGGAGGCTAGACTTGTTGACATAGATCCCACCTGGGAAATGCTCTATTTGCACTACTTTGATCAGGAACATGTCATAGCAGCATTGAATAAAGCACAGACATAAAAACAGCCTCTTACCTTGAAGGGGCTGTTTCTTTTCCCCATCCTCTTCTGGGGAAGAGATTACAAACACTCACTTTTTTTTTCCTTTTCACAAAAACATCTATTCAAACAGACACCTCAGCTGAACATCAGACCATCTGCTTATTTTGTAAAATTTGTTCTTGGGGCTCTCTTTGGTAAAGCATAAGGTTAGATGGTGCAAAATACATTTTGTGAAAAAAGTACAAATTTTGTCAAGAAAAAAACATTGTCCTCAGTGTGTAAAAAGAAAACAAAAAAATAGGGTGATGTAAGAAACTCAAAACCTCAGTCAGGATTTATCGTTCCAAGTTTTTAATTAATTTTAAATAAAGGTATATTTTGAAGAGATTGCACCAAGGACGATGATTATTTAATGTGGGACAAAGAGAATGAACAAAAAAACTGTTAAAATGAAGTCTTTGATTTTCTCACTATATTTTCTCTTGACCTTTAAACTGTGTTTGAAAGGAAAGCTTGTTAATTTGAAATTTTGTTTTATCCATTTCAAAGACTCCAATGTGGCATTGCTATACTTTGTTCTATTATTGTGAGTTTGATTATTAAAGAAACTGACCTGTAGACTGTCAAACATTATATAATGTCAGCATCAGGCATCATATGGCCTTTGGTTTAGAATAGGTAAAATAAACCTTTGATATACCTTTAGTAAATATTATACTACTAAGGTAGCTGCTGCCTGCATGTTCTCCTTAAGATATTCTTTTTATTTTTATTTTAAACACTTAAGCATGTGTCCCTTAAATGTGTTTGCAAGCAGGTGCTTTACATCCAACACTTCTATGTAAATATTATTCTTCCCATTTTGTTTTTCATTTTTTTAGTAATAAGTTGTAATTATTAATGTAGTAAGTAATTATAATGTTGTTCTTACTATGTGTGACTTCTAAGATGAAAACTTCTGGTCTAGTTTCTTATAGTTACACAATGGTTAAAAGGAATATTCCACATAATTCATAATAAATTAGGAAATTTAATAATGTATAAAACAAATTTTTTTGTAAAATCTTTTTGCTGCTGTAAACACCAGAGGGATTTTCTATTCTATTACTTTTTGTCTTAATTAATTAATGTCATTAAATTGTAACACACCATTAATTAACAAGTTTATACCATTCATTTTTTTTTTTTTTACTACAAAATGGTAAAAGCTGCTATGAGCTATGATTGCTTCTTAGTTAAAGGGTTAAATGTGACCCCTAACTATCAACTAGCAAATTGAATTGTATAAATTTTTGTTATTTTCCACAAAAAAATCAAAGCAAGAATACCGCTGATATTCTTAGTGATGAAGAAGCATTCTTTTTCCCCATCCTATTATACAATATTCCGCAACTCTTGTTAAAAAAGCAGAATGTTAATCAGACTATTAAAGTGTCCTTTTTTTGTGCAATCAAACAAAGGGGTGTTGCTGGCTCAGGATACAGTAGGGGTTTGTCATGTTAATGGTGGATGCTCGGTTGTAAACACCTTTCCCACTTCTGTTGGTCAGAGGACTTGGTGGAACTAATTGTTAGGAAGCCTATCTTCTGTGAGTCTGCCCCAGGGCAGCTGTGGCAACAGGGAGGTATCCATCCTGTGTGAATGTCTGGTGAATGACTGGATGTAGTGTAAAGCACTTCAGTAAAGAATATTACCATTTGAAATTAGTACAATGTTATACAATATTATAATGTTCAGCAGGTTTTGCAATAACAGAATGACACCATTGCTACTATGAGCTAAAGGCAATTTTCATGTAGAAGCCAAGCCAAAGCTTTAAGCCACTGAGGTGCTGCATTGTGATAGCAGGATTGATGCACTGATTGTTCCCTTGTCTGATAAATTGGAGTCCCACTTGCTGTTGCCAGTTAAACACTTCACCCATTTTTTTTTGTGTGTTTTTTGTTCTTTTCAGTATCCACTCAGATTCTGATGTTTTTCCAAAAACAGAAAGCATCCACCTTGTTGCTTTTGTAGTCAAGTGATTCCCCTGTTGGGTAGAACACAGAAACAACCAAAGAAAGTTTTTTACTATATAGTCATGGCCACTAATTACCCATTTGACCTTGTGAACCTTTCCATATATTCAGTTATAATTCGCTTCTGCTTCTACATGTCATTTAAAACCAGTTGAGAGTCTCGCCTGCAGTAGCTTTGCATTCATGTTGTACCTCGGCTGCTGAGCTAATGAAACAGCAAAACAAGTGATAAGGTTTTGTTTTTACTTGGTTTGATCAGTTATCTTTGCAGAATCCACAGGTTCTCCTTGAGTCTTGGTCTAAACAAAAACATGAAAAATACTAATGTACATTGATAAGGATAAGACTGTCCTTAATATCTGACTGTTTATGATTAACATGAAAAGACCTAGTTTAATACTAAAGAATGTTTAAAGCCTCAGAAGCTGAAAGGTGTGTTTACACTCCTGTCTGCTGCCTTTCATTATTCATTTTTAAGAGCGCATTGTAGTATTCACCTTAACATTTCATGTGGTTGTTTAGTTTGACAGGGATTTGATGTCATGAAAGCAGATCATTTTAAACAGCACATATCTGATTATAGACAGTTAGTTAGGGAAGTTATACTTTTTTTTTTCTAGAAGCTCCTGATACAAATAGAGGAGATTAAAAACTTTTACTATTGGCTTAATCAGAGCAAATCCTTTAAACCTGTAATTTATTTCAAGCCACTGTTGAAATATCCAAGAGTCCAATCACATACTGCATGTGCTGAAATCTGGATCTTCCTTTTATTTTGTAAGATACTGTAGCCTAACAGGACATGTGGATCTGTATCTTATCAAATGTTTCTTCTCTTGTCAGTACAAGTACATCACTTTTCTTTTGTGTTTTTGTTTTATTGACCCGCAATGTTCTCTCTCTTCTTTCTGAATTTGTTATTTTTGAATAATTTGATATTTATTCAACCAACGTACCAGTTGTTGTGATCCACTTCATTTTCATATTTAGTTATGAGCTTGTTTCGCTTTTTGATCTCTGGCATTTTTGCAGAAATTCTTACCCCATTAACTCCATCCATTAATAATTAGAGTATTACAATCTAACTTAATATACCCAACATCTGCCCTTTGCTTAATTTTTTAATGAATCTGTGTTTATCCACCTGAAACATGCATGGTAATAAACTCATAGACAAAGTTTCCATAAAACTATGTGTATGCAAAGCATAAAGTTTATATATCCTAATGTATTTTTTTTTTGTTCCCTTAAACTGCTCATGGTTGAACTAATAACTTTTCATTATTTTCACTGTTTCTTCAAGGAGAACCCTCTTAGGCCGGCCATACACTGTACGATTTTTTTTCAATCGTTGCATACGGCTACAGCTCACACTGTACAAACAAGCTCAGGGCTTCATCGTACAGTGTGAGTTCACAGATCACCATGTATGTTCTCAAACGACCCGACGCTTTGATGCGATCTACCTGCTCACACTGTACATCTAAAAACCACGTCGGACTCAACTCCGCAGTGAGATGGAGCTGCTCGGAGTCGTCTATCCGGAAGTCAAACGAGTAGAGGAGGAATATGAATCTCTCTACATTGAAACACACTGCCTACTATAAAGTCTGTCGATTTTACAGAAAGAACTCCATTTTACTCGCATCCCTGCCATGCTTCTGTGTTTTTATCTGAGAGGAAAAAGAAGAATCCTTGTGTATACATGCATACTGAGCGATTTGCCCACAACCACCTTCCGACGGCCGACTGAATTTCACAACATGTTTGATTTTCTCCTGACCTTACGATTCCTGTACACTACACTACGCACAATCAGGCATAAAGTCAGGCCCGATCAAAAAATTCTTGCACGACTGGCATGCACTGTACGCACAGTGCATGCCAGGCATGCACTGTACGATTGTTGCATAAAATTGATGCATAAAACTGTTTTGCAGAGAGTGGACCATAAACGTGTTTTAAAGATGAAATAATTGTAATACAAGGAGTTCTTTCCAAAAAATTAACTCATTATTTCTATTTTGCCATCACAGTCGAGGCTGGGGGTGGTGCCTGGATGATGCCCCGATGAAGGCCAGGTTGTCTCTTACCTCAGTGCTTCCTGGCGTTCTGTACACCGCAGTTCATCAGTGTCGCCTGCAGTATGGATCCGGGTCTCGTCTCTGTGATGACGTGGATGTAAGACTACAACTGCACACATTTTGTAATACAGGTGCATTTCAACAAATTCCAAAATAATAAGTTAGTTTATTACATTAACCTGATGTAGAGGAGAAGAAATATTATCTAATGAACATGTTGTAGCCTACGATACATTAGGACACTGCTAAGTTGATGGATAAGATATTTCCTGAATGAGCCAACTCTACATAAGGTACACTTTTCAACCATTATAAAGGAAAATTGAGTGGAAGGAAAAAAAAGTCTGCCAAATTATCTTTTAAAAGTAGCAATGACCTGATTTAGTTGTCAAGGTATTCATGTTCTTGACAGGTTAGCAAACCTTAAACTCCATAGGCGTGTAATGTACTGTCATAAGATGGGGATGTCACATGCCAAACCTCAGCGTTGTCAAGCAGGTAGGAGGCTGCCAGACTTCAAACAGGATCAATGTTACCCTCGCGCTCCAGCTAACAGTCTCTCATAAGATTGTCAGAAATATTAGTGAATAAAGTAGTCATATAGAGACTGGAGTTGCTCACTGAGAGAGTGTGGTAAATAAATTGAAAAAATATTATTGAAGTTATTTCTGCTTTTATATAAATAATTAAACTTGGAGTCAAAGAAAACTGGAGGGTTTGTCCTGTCTTGTTGTGACAGGATGTGATGTCTGTGAAGCAGACATCAGGGTCTTTATGGGAGCAGCCCTTCTACCCCCCACTGAGTTTGATGGGCCAAGTTGACAGTTCAAATGATTTCATGATGAGTCTGCTCTGCAGAAGCCAAGGACTAAATGGGTACAGAGTGAAATAAGTAAATGTAAATTAAAATCGAGTGTCTTAAAATAAGTGCGTGCAATTATTTGACATTAATACTTTAAATATATATCTAATATACATTTTGTTTTTAATCTAGATTAATCTCACAGTAATCTTGGAACTAATCTAGATTAATCTAGATTAAAATGGCTTATTTGAATTTTGCCAAAGGACTTCCTGAATCAGAATAACTTTATTAATCCGTTGCGGGAATTTTTTTTCTTGCAGTTCAACCATTTACAGAAGAGAGAAAAATAAGATTGCAAGTACAAATAAGATATAAGAATAAAATCAGATAAGGGTAGGAATAAAATAGGGGTGATATGTCTGTGCTACCTAAATAATAAATAAAAGTAAGTCTTTGAACAGGTGGCAAATTAGACCAGGGCCCATGTCCTGTTTCCAAAATACATCGCAAACTGCTTGAAAAAGCTTTTCTACTATGATAACTGATGATAAAAATAAATAATATTATAATAATAAGTAATATATAATAAGATAATTTAATAAGTGTTTATTCAGATAAATATTAATTCTGAATCGATTATTTCTAACTTGAATTCTAACCTGAGAATAGATTAACGGCAATATTTCCCGATAAAAGTCTGGCATTTAAATATTTACATTTATTTATATATTTAATGTTATATTCATTTAGTTCATTGTACATTTATTAATTTAAAAGTTAATTTAGTTATTTCATAAATAAATTTATTGGATTTCCCTCCTTTAACCCTCCATAGAACCCTGACTTGGTATTTAGCTTTAGTTTTAAGCAATAATTAACTAAATGAAAGAAGGAACTCTTTAAAGAAAACAAAGTTAGTGAATATTTAAAATGTTTTGAGACAAGCTCCTATTATAATTTATAATTTTCATTAGTAAAGATTTAATTTGCACATTTCAGCAGCGAGGGAATTCAAAGTGCCTTACATCATAAGAACATACAAACAAATGTGCACAGAAATCCTTAGAAATATCAATCAGGTGAACAGCAAATCATCAAAACATCAGAATTATCACAGAAAACCAATAACCATCAATCTGCAGTACTAGTAACCTATTTTCCATAGCAGTCTTTTAATGTCTTGATATGGTTAACAAAACCATATTGTCCTTCAGTGAATCAAACGAAACTGTTTAGTACGACGTTTAAATAACCTATAGCCAGCTTTGATACTTCTAAATATTTTTAAGGAAAGTATTGATTACTTTTAGTAATAAAAATACTAGAAACAACACTGACTTGATCTTCACTTGCAGGATAGATTTTTTTTATTGCTTAGAAAACTCTAAGACAGTACATTGAGACAACAAAGCCCAGTTGAAAAATGAAAAAAGAATAAACTTTTTACTTTCTGCTTTTTCTTACACCGAGCAGACTGCAGCAACCTAATAATATATCCTTCAACAACATAAAGATCTTAGTTTATTTGAAAAAGTGTGCAATTTCATTAGGCCTTAAGATAATTGCAAAACTGAAGGAAAGTTTGACAAATTGCTGAAATTATGAAGTTGGAAGCAATTTTAGTCCTCTACAATGAACTAACCAATTTGAGACTTTGTCTCATACTGCAGTTCACCGTAGGTTAATCGAGTTTTATTGAACCACAAATGGGCAAATATTTTTCTGTCTCTCCATGGGGGATAATTAAATATGCTTTTGGACAAAGGGCATATTTTCTGTTGTGGATAAATTACTTTTGAACTTATGTTCTTTAGGATATTTCTGTTACACAGCTTTCATGAAGCTTTGCACTTTCATATGTTTTTCAGCCTTAGCACTAGTATTTTTCTTTTTTCTTTTTTCGTTTAGGTCCAAGTCATTGCAATAATAAGTCCAGATTTTCAACTTTAGTAAAATGAAAAGTGGGACTTTGTGATTCATCCTTTTTGTACATCCATCAAAACCAATACTCAGCTTTTCTTCTTCAGGATATTTCATAAAATCACTCATTTTAATATGACCTTAGAATCTTGGTTGGGCCTTTTATATATTAAATCTATCTTGGAGGCAAGCTTTTCTGTTATAAACAGACCATGGCGGATATTATTGAGTTCTGTCACCCTATCTTTGGTAATACATTATGACGGAAAGCATAGCCATGCATTACAAGGGTGTAAATTCTCAAGACCCCATTTTCTACGGGGATTGTTCAATTATCATTTCAACGGTATTTATATGACTTATAGAACTGTTTAAAGACTTGATTTATCGCCATTCTCATACTTTAGCATAGGCAGCTTTACAGTTCAACATACAATAATACATATATTTTTATAGCTTATATTTTATTGAGTTAAAGTGTTTTTACCCAGAGCATATATACGGTAATACATCTTTGCCTTCACAGTCATCATGTTTTCATTTAAAGTTACTATTTTTCCATTTATTGTCCATTTATGGTACTTCTAATCCAAAACTGTGTGTCAATTGTTCCATCAGAAAAATATTCTTCACTATAGCTGTCAGATGCTCCTTTGATGTAATTTATTCTTTCCTCCAGTTCCTATATTGCTTTTTAGCCGCTATCAACAACATCTTAACCTGATAATGACCATTGTCATGAAAAAATCCATCTGGGAATTCCCACAAGTACAGAATTTCAGGTCTCTTTTTATTCTAAGCCATTACATAGGACATTACAGATCATTCCCCAGAACACCTGTATTTAATGACATTTCCAGAAGGTATGTGAAAGGTCCCCATCGACTGCTTCACATCCTCTCCAACAATTCAGAGGGCTTTTTAACTGTTTGCTTTTTTTTTTGATGTAATAAAAAAATCATATTAAATTCTTCCAGGCGAGATCCCTCTATGCCTGTGAGCCAGTAGTGGGCTGATGTACCCTCCATATATCCCACCATTCGTCATCATCAATATTTATGTTCAACTCTATTTCTCCATCTATACTTCACTAGGTAGTTGTGTCTTTATTCATGTTTCCAAAGGCTTTATATAATGCTGTGATTGTTCTTAGATCCCTGTTCTCATAGGCCTTGGTTATAACTTGGATCACGTCACTTTCTTCTTCAGAGGGGGATGTCTGTATCATAGTTTTATTGTAGTTTCTCATTTGGAGAAAAAAAAATGCATTTCTGATTCAGTTGCTGAAAACTCTCTAACCTTCATTTTTCACAGGAACACACCATGCGGTCATCCCTCTAAAAGCCCAATATTTGTATTTCTCTATAATAGTATACTTTATTTTTTTAATTTTGTGTATCTCTCTAAAGCGAAGGTGTTCAGCAGGGGTCCGTGACCCCTAGGGGGTCTAATTGAAATGTCTTACTGCAAAATACTTTCAGTCAATAATGCACACATTCAGCGACACACAGGAGCTCTTTCAAACTGGGCAATGTTTCATTCACAACACCTGTCCCATCAACCAGGAATCTGAATCAGAAATACTTTAATAAGCCCAGTGTAAAATTACTTTCGCTACATTACTCTATATGTAATAGAGTGACTATAGGACCAGTTTGATTTAACGCAAATTAAAATAATATACATAATCAGGGGGTCCTCGCTCCACCTCGGCATCAGTTTGGGGGTCCTTGGCCTGGAAAACGTTGAAGACCCCTGGCTCTACAGGGCAGTTAAACAATGCCAGTCCTCATAGTCCGGTGTCTTTTTAGATGTGTTTCTTTCCCCACACACCTGAATAAAATTGTATAATTACTTCCTCAGTATACAGTTAAGTTTTACGAACTGAGGTAGGCCCATAAGACACACCCACACTCACTCTTCTATGCCACCATAATACATACTTGACATACTGTACTACATACCATTTAAATAGTGTAAATTCAGATAATATGAAAAGAGATTAGAATAAATGCAGTTTACGTCCACCGACTTAAAGCTACAGTGTGTAATAATTACAGGGATATACAGTCAGAAATGTAATATATTATACATAACTATGTTATTTATCATCATCTACGAGCTCAGCCTCTTAACCTTAATATTTGCGTTGCCTTAGAATTCGTTATTTATAATTACATAGGAGCGGGTCTCGCTGCCATGGAGGCAGACATCTTTGCGCTACGGCAGCACAGAGCCAACAAACTAGCGATTGCGAGATCGCCAAAATGTCACAACGATGTAGAAAAAATAACGGGTATATTTATTATCTTAAGTCTACATGAAATCTATACCCTACACAGACTAATGAAATACTATCTGTAAAATTATCTATGTAAACAAACCTCATCACTTGAGAAGGTAGGTGATGCGGACGTCGTGGAAGACATTTTGTCCCGTAACGCTCGCCGTACTGTTGGGGGGGAGAAGCAGTGGGGGGGAGATGTTCATGTTTCATGTTGCTGCAGTCTGACCGCTAGATGTCGCTAAAAGTTACACACTGTAGCTTTAAACAGGGGCATGATATTCAAATTACAGATATGTCAGATATGACATGATTTATGTTGGGCTGCACAGTGATGCAGTGGGTACTGCTGACTTGTAGCAAGAAGGTTCTGGGTTCGTTTCCCGGTCCATGGTCTTTCTGCATGGAGTTTGCAAGTTCTCTCTGAGCATGAGTGGGTATTCTCTGGGTACTCCAGCTTCCCCTCAGGCATGTTTTTCTCAGTCCAAAAGCATGACTGTTCGGTTAATTGGCTTCTCTAGATTCTCTTTAGGTGTGAGTGTGTGTGTGAATGGTTGTTTGTCCGGTGTGTCTCTGTGTTGCCCTGTGGTAGCCCGGGGAATTGTCAAGGGTGTACCCGTTGACTGGGGTCACACCACTAGTGACCCCAGCCTGAATAAAGCCTGACAGAAAATGGATGGATGGATTGATGATTTATGTCAAATAAAACATATATATTATGGTACCATGACAAAAAGTGTATCATGTTATCAAGTAATCATGTTTTGTAGAGGAAGGAGGGGTTCATCAACTTTAAGGATTAGACCTTTTTTTAAAGGACATAATGGCTGATGTTGCCGTTGATTCTCCTTCAGCTCTAAGAGTACCTTCTCGAATAAGAGACTAATACGAAGTCTCTGCAATCAGACCATAATTGAAGTGGGTCTAATTGTTTTTTGTTTCTGTTCCCCTATGTCTAGAGCATATATACTCCTTACCTCTCTTCAAATGAATACTAATTATACAGGTGCATTATTCTGACTTATGAAGTGAAACATTTTATTCATCATCAGGGGGGGTATATATATATATATATATATATATATATATATATATATATATATATATATATATATTCAATATCCTAAACATATGTATGTGTCTCGGTGTGATCAAGCCTTTTTTTAACACAGCCCCTGGTGCTTGATTGACTCAGCTGGAATGATGCTCTATCCCGCCGTGATCTGTTGTTTCTGCCAGCAGGCTTAATCTTCTGGTTTTAGGTGGCAATTTCTATTTAGAGCAAGTCTGCCATGCTTCTACTTTTGGAAACTGTATTGTTTGTGTGTAAGTTGGTTCTTGGAACAACACACACACGCAGATGCTGGCACTCAACCAAATATGCTTTGGTTTATTGATGATTAAATCAATGTGAGAGATTGTTTCTTGATAGCCAGAGAGGTACACATTAAGGGCTCACTCTTTTTTCTTACAAAGAATATGATGCTGTCAGTATGAAGGCCTTTGGATTGTGGGGGTAAAAATCTATCATTCACTATCAGCAAGAAGGCAATGTGCTCTTCTGAAATAATTGGGTTGCATTTTAGATTATCATTCATAGTGAAGGTGGACAATAATTCAAAATTAATAGATATAACAATTTGATTCAATAACAGCAATATCACTTTTAGAAATATTTCAACATAGATTACAGTCAATGATTGCAGCATTTGTCACTGACTTGTTTATTAAAGCTTTTTCTTTAATATGTTTGTCACAATTCATCCCTTTCCGGGCTTTTTGGTTCCGTTTAATTTTCTTTTTGAGTTTTCAGGTACACTTTGATTTATGTCATTCTGTTTTCTAGGTAAATGGTTTCATTTCCATTTTGTGTCATTGTAGTTGTTTTTGTGGTTGTATTTGATTTCTTATGTATTTCTTGTTCAGGGCCCTGTCACACCTTGACAATTTAGCCTTTTTATGTTTTGTTTTTTTCAAGTTTGGTCATATACATAGCGTTTTTCATAATGAGTCCAGAATTTATGTACAATGACAGCCTAACTTATGCATAACGCACAGCAGTCCAATGCCCATGAAATGATGCAAAAGCATCATTTCATGGGCATAACAAAGCATAAGTTAAAGCTGCTTCCCACAGGTGCATCACTGAAAGAAAGAAGGTTAGCAGTCGCAGCAGATTCAACGTCATATCTGCTAGGAAGCTTTTTGGCCGTGGGTGTGAACACAGGGGGGAATCCATCACACGCACCTTCACACTCATCCTATGATGGGGATGAAGTCTGGAGAAGAACTGATTGTTTCCTCCAATGAACCCTCTTTTATACCAAAACGCTGCCAATTCACTATTATACAGTAGCTGTAAGTTAGAAACCCTTTCAGCAGTCGTCTGGAACACGGCAGGTATGTTGACATACATTGGAGATAAGTTACGAAAAGTTATGCACACATTACTCATAGGTTTTGAATAAGCTAGACACCACGACTTATGAGTAACTTACACTTAAAGTACCGGGTATGTCAATGATCCGATAACTTACCTGTAACTTATGGCCCACGTATGACATACACTGGTATGCGTCTGGAGGCATCTCTCAACGTACTTGCCATATTAAGACGTGTGTCAGCGTACTTCAGCATGCTCATAATGTATACAAAACGTACCCATAACTTATCCAATGTATGCCAGCGTTTGTGCCAGGTTTTTCCTATGTCAGGCATATGCTGGTCTAAATCGTCAAGGTGTGACAATGGCTTTATTTTCTGTTTCCCCCTTGTGCGAGTCTCGTTTCCCTAGCTCCCTTCTAGATCCTTCTGTTCACACCTGCTCCCATTCAGTTGATTGCCCCGTTCTTTGTTCTGGGCATTCACCAACCTTCCCTGTGCTTCGGTTTCATTGATCAAATTGTAGAATCACGATAAAGGGATCTTTATTAGGTGGACTTGTTTCTGTTGGGAGGAGTTGATTGAGTCATGAGGAACCAAGCAGGAACTGACATCCATTAGGGCAGTGCTCTCTAACCCTGAAATCTCAAATCCTCCATCACCAGCATTCCTTGGTGTTATTTTTATTTTGAGGTTGTGGGGGAAAAAATGGAAGAAAGTTCACATACCTGCATCAGAGCTTTACCTGTTCGATCTGTGGATGGTTTTCTATGCTTGCAACCAAACTAGTTGCAATAGTGGAGTTTAGAGATGCATCCACTTTTTAAATCGACCTTTGCGCTCCTCTGATTTATACAGAAGTTCTGCAATTGCACTTTTTCTTTCACTCCTAACTTTGTGATCGGCTGCAAATTTAGCATTTCTTTCCTGGAAATGACTTTCCTAATTACTCCCTTTTATTTTTTTACCAACCTCTCATTACAAAGCAAAAATGCAGGCAATCGTTCTGCATTGATAATGAAAGCGAATGATACAGTCCATTCTTCTTTGAATCCTCTGTTCTCATCAGGTATTTTCCTTTTTTTCCCTTTTGGGACCCATGGTCCGAGACACATCCACCACTTTGTTTGCATGGCACTGCGCCGTGATGAAAGGTGTGTTGCAGGCTACGACCACTGATCTCTATGGCTATGAGGCTAATTTTCATTGAAAGAAATGTTTACATTTGTTTATTATGCAAATGTTTACAGCATTGGAAAAAATAATGAATGTGTGTTTGACCTCCTGCATATCACATTAAAATAAAAAAAAGCAAGAAAAATTAATTTACATAAATTTTTCAAAAAGTTCTAGTGAGCAACAAGCGGGGGCACTTAAGAGCCGCATGCGGCTTTGGAGCCGCGGGTTGCCAGTTAACGACTGTAAAGTAGGTGCATTTCCATCAGCTTTTTGTAATGCATATTTTGAGGTATCACATCATAAAAGCCCTAAATTCCGCAAACATTTTTTACACGCTTCATGGCTTTTGCCATGAAGGGTTGATGCGCAAAACTGGAGATGGAAACACTTATTTAGAATCAGCTCTGACTTTGTCAAATTATTGTTACATGACTGATCAACTGTTTCCGCAGTCAGTGTCTTGCTGGATTTTCCTGTTATGCACGTAAACTATAGTTCTTCTTAAGTTAACAGATTCCTTAAAACTTTCCTCCAGTACTTATTTGTGGTCAGGGGTAGACTGCAGCCTTTACTTTCTGTTTAGTAGCAATGCGTGATAACGTAATGTGGACAACAACGTAAGATGGCAGTAGGCTAGCAATGCTTGTTAATTTGCTTTAAACCAAATGGAAACACCAGCAATGTGCATTTCTTTTATTTCGAACTTTTGTAAGTTTGCTTAAAATTCTAATTTTTTGTTGAATGAAAACAAAGCTTATGTTTTGTTTGTCAGGCAGTCTTTGATCCACATAAATGTTGAGGCCTTTAACATTGGCTTTTTTCTCACAAAAGCACCAGCTTTGTACAAATGACAGCAGGTTTGTTGATGCAGATATATGACCATGTATTCAAGTCCAACCCCTAAGTAATAATTTAATTACACAGCCTCCTAAATGATTTTGCGTTTTTTGTGTGTGTTTTTTTTCATCAGGTGAACAACCTTGTCATAGCAATGGGTCTATAACCATGAAAGAATGAAGAGTAAGCTATATTTGGCTCCAAAACCTTTTCCTTGTTCAATCTTTTCAACGTTCACTTCCGTACCCAGTCTTGACTTTAAATGTTTACGTAAACCAAACATTTCACTGTGTCCTTGCTTAAAAGTTCCCTCAGTTCACTGATAGTCAAGGGTCTGATATTGGGGAAGCATCTCACTGCTCTGCTGGGATAGAGTTGTTCACACAAAAACTGTGATGGCTTCTTATACAGCCAAACAGATGTGGTAACAAATATCATTTAATATTTAGTTTCTTTTTCATATCGGGTTTCATTTATAGAGTCATTTCATCATTTGGAATTTATCACCATTGCATTATATTTCAAAATTAGTGTGCACATTCTGGTTTACTCTGTTCTGTTATGAATAAGTTGAATTCATACTCTGTTTCAGTTGCTCTAATCCTTTGACTGAGGAACCAGCAGGTGGCTGAGGGGCTGAGCTAATTTGGACTATACCACATCAGTGCTTTGGGGGGAAATGGGGTTTTGCTTAATTTCGTTTAGTTTAGTTTGCGTATGTTTTGCCCCATGTGTTTGTTTTGTGAACTGATCAGCCACTATTTCAGTTTCTGTTTGTTTCAGTAAGGGAGGTCAGTTTGTTTTAGTTAGATCTGACACTGGTTATTTTGAGTAGTTTTTGTCTCTTTGACCTTATTTTTGGATCTATTTTGTACTTATTTTTTTGTTTTTGGGTTGAATAAAATAACCCTTTTTTTTAAATACACCTGTGCCTGACTGTCCTGCTCTGTAATGGAATTGAATTCATATTCATTTGGCTAACATAGTCTATACCTATCTGTAGCCTCAAAAAAGAAATAAAAAAATAACCTGCAGGGGTTCTAAGCTTGCTGTGACCATATTCTCACTGTCCTTATATTGCAGACTACCTCTGGAGAAAGGATTTGTGTTATCAGCAGAGGAAAACAAGGTTATGAGTTTGATTTACGAAGAGAAGGACAGCTTTGTAGATTGATAGATTGATTTCTTTGTGGTTTTATCAGTCTTTCTTTGAAGACTGAGGGGGGTTTGAGTTTTGTTAGTGTAACACATTCAGTAAGAAAACATTATAGTGCTGTATAGGAACAAAAAGACAATAAGATACATGGAGCATTGGAATGAAAAAATAAATGTAGCCAAAGAAAAATTGTGCCTCTTTTAGCAATTGTTTCATCCTTTTGCCGTACATTCGAAACAGTAGAAACACAGTATGAAAGAAAGAAGGCACCATCTCCCAAGGATTAGTCTACTGTACACAGCATCTGTCACCAACACACTGAGGAAACCACCGTGCATTCCCTCAAATGAAGAAGGCTGGACTAGAGGACAGGACAAAAGTACTCATTGCAGTATAACAGGCACAAAACCAGTAGAGGCTATAATCCACAACTCTATGCTTTTCAACACTGTGGGACCGCTCAATTACAGTCCATGTGAATGAAGCTCCATTATTAGCAACAATACTGGACTGGAGTGTTGCACCATTAACAGTATTGGGCGGGGCCCAGATCCTGCACTAAAATGGAGGTATCGGCGAGTGCCAATTGGCAATACGCTTTTGAGAGCCAAAAGTTTATTAAACTATTGTCACCCATTCCAGGTAGGCAATAAAAAGTTCTACTGGATTCACTTTGTATTAGTCTTTTTCCTGCTTCACAAAGGTAGGCAGCAGCTTGAAAAAGCCATTGTGGCAATTATTTTACATCCAAGTAGTATGCAGTTTTTCATATACACACACACACATCTATTTCCAGACAAGAAGGGTGCAAATGATCCAAAGATCTAAAGCAACTGTAATGTTTAAAAGAGTAACAAAGATAAACTTGATAAATACCAGTGGGACATACTGTAGATAAAATAGAAAGGCTGGGGAATATCATGGCTTAGTGGTGAGAGCAGTTATGTGGCTATCAAAGAGCAGATTTCAGGAACAACCTTAGATACCATCCAGACAAGTGCAATCATGGATAGCAGGCAAAGAAAAAGTTACTGCTTGAATGACCCAATGAATATACATATGGAAAGTATAAAAGCCTAAGGAGTATTAGTTTATGCCACACACTTCCAATGGATATTTGGCAAGTTGTGTACATGTACAGTTTTGGCAGGAAATGCATATGCAAAATATATTTTCGGATAGTTTCAGAAAATGATACAAACAGTTGTGCCAAAAATGAATTTAAATGATGATTTAAAGTTCAAACCAGGCTGCTGCTTCTACTTTTAAATCATAGCTTTAGGTTGTTAAAGATGCAAGAGTTTTTAATCCCTCTCTACACACTCTAAAAGGTGTTTGGTGATGTGAATTGCTGAAGCTCTCTGACCATCTGACAAGATGCCTTAATCGGGCCTACTGGTGCCTTTTATGTCACCTTGGATTTAAAAACAGCCTAAAGCTTTCATTTTGTTGAAACTCTGTATCTGTAATTACTTCATCTGGGCCTGTCATAAAGCCTCCCAACTTCTATATGAATCATATGACATGAGCTGGATTAAAACTCATTTAAAACTCACTAAGTTAGCCTTAGATCTTTTGTTACATATTTTGTTAACTTGGATTACTCATTAAATAAGTGATTTGAGCAGTTTTGGAAATGTAGTTTTTACTGAGCTGAGATGGAGTCAATGCAAATTGTAATCTGAACAAATTTTTCTATCGATTTACTTCTTCTGGAGTCTTTATGCTATTTTTGGATAGTGTTCATTCGAATATCATATCTCCGTTGTAGAAGATTTTACCCTCAGCATTTTATGTTGCTTCATTTTATAGCTCTGAGTAGAGACACATAAACTTCTATTTGCTTCCTTTAGGAAGCTTTTTCAGTTTAAAATGTCAGAATTAGTGTTGAGTTTGAGGCTTTATAGAGTGGACCAAAAATAAAACGTTGTTTTGAAACATGCAAATTGAAATCTATCAGAGTCTCTCTGTGAGCCTCCTCTGTGCCATCTAGAGACCTCTGAGTCCGCTCTGTGCCTTTCGGCTTCTCATCTCCAAAGCCCCTCCATGGGTATCCCTTGCAATCTGTGATGCCTTTGTGGGTTCCTGTGCCACAGTCAGCAGGCCCCAAGGCTCCTCTGCTGTGATGATGGCTTTCAAGGTTCTGACTGCTGAGACGCCGTCCTCCAGAGGTGCTCCCCCAGCCTCCTGATCATATTCCAGAGACTTCTCTCTGTCTCAGGCCTCACTGCCGGCCTCCAGAGACTCTGCTTATTAGTTGCCCACTTTTTGGTGGGATGTTTGTGTTTTGGTCTCTCATTGTTGTTTTTTATTTTTGAGTCTTGCCCTCCTTCAGAGGCCCCCATCCACCCACCTGGGGTGAGTTTTTAATTCTCCTTGTTTTTGGCATCCTTCATGGCTGCTTGGTTATTCATTGTCTGTAACCTTCTAGCGGAGTTGTGAAAATGATTAGGGAAAAGTCCAAGATCCATAGTGAAAAAGCCCTTGAATAACACTACTAATAAAGTTTGATCATCGGTGTTCAGTGAAGCAAGAGGTAAAGATTCAGAGTTGTTCACATGCTTGAGAGATGCTTGAATAAACATCCCTAATAACACTGTTAGTAGTGATAGCATTGCTATCATCAGTTTCTACAGACAAAAAACAGGCAGGCTCTTACCATGAGAGTGTTTGGTACAGTAGAAACAAGAATTTTCATTTCCCTTGAGGTTCTGTTAGGACCCCCTTCAGAAGATTTATTAGTACTTAGAGTTGCTATAGGTCTATTTATTTCAATCATATTTATTGGTCTTTGACCACACTGAGATGTTACTTAAACTCAAAGCATTACAGAACAGTTTAGCTCTATTAAGTAGCTGTGTCAGTAAATGCAATCTAGCTTTCTCATAGTTCTACAGTGCTGCAGGCAAATGTTGCACTTGTCTTTTTACGTCTGCTCATTGTACATTGTGCTAGAATTCAAGTAGGATAAAAATCATGATAACATTTTTTTTTGTCTTTTTTGTATCGACATATAATGTAACTTTGGACCTTTGAAGTTATGATTACAAAATAGAAAATTTCTAAAGGTTACTGTACAAAGTTAGAGCTCTGAAATTATACTAGCAGTGTGGTGGGAAAATGTTTTCCCATCTATTCCTCATTTCCTCCAGTTTAAAACCTTAATGTGAGCTTATTTTTTGTTTTCTACACCTGCTAGATAGGGCTAAGCATTAACTAGCTTATCTAATGACATATGAGAAGCTTCTTTTCCAGTGTGGGATATTTTGAAAAGAAAGCCAGACTCATTTAGTTTCAAGCATATTTAGCATCCCTATGTTTTCGTTCTAAACTGTCTGTAACTTGTTTGGATGGACATGTATGTGAAAACACTTTCAGCCTTTCTCTTGAGTTTTAAGCAGTTAGTGAAATCCCCTATCTGAGCAGAACAACAGAACATTAGCAAAAATGTTATCTATTCCTCCTTGCAAGTATTAATGAATACTGGTGGAATGAAGGCCACTAATCTTGTTTTTGTTGAATAAAACTAAGACCTTTTTTCCGATAACAGCAGAAATGGCAACAACTATGCTTTTCTAAAATAAATTAAACATTCACAGTGGTGGACTCATCTCCACCTTTGGGTCAGATAATCAACATGTGATAAAAAAAATCTGATAAAAAAAAAAACCTATTTCTTTGGCCCTGAAAAACATGCCATTTTAGGGAAAGATCTGGGCTTGTAAAGCTTGTTTTTGTGAACAAGCCAGTGTTTAATTTATGATTCAAGTGCAGCTAATTGACTTGAGGCTGGAAGCTATTGCTTTATTGAGACTGGTCTTATCTTCCATTACAGGAGAGCCCATTTCTCAGAGACCTGAGTGGCATATTTATAAAGCCACATAATAGTTATATGCCAAAATAACTGCATGGAAAAACAAGAACATTTAGCCTAAGGCCATATGATATATTAGCTGAAATTGTTTAGGTTAGGTTGTACTGTGAATGAAATGAATTTATGAAAAGTCTTACTGAAAGATTCAACACTAAATGAATATTGATCAGTGGGGTTAGTTTACCGTAATCACCAGCTAAAGCAGAAAAAAAATCTTCTATTTGCAAATTTAGCTAAAAGAGATTTTTTCATATAGATAAACTTTACACTGTTCTAATTTAACTTACCGGTATGCCTTATAAAACAACCAAGACTGAAATAATTAACAAAGTTAGTGCAAGCTGTAAAAATACATTAAAAGAAGAAAAAGAAAATTTTCATAAAATGAGGGGAAAATGAACTAAATTAAAACAAGTTAATAAAAGTTCAAACTAAGTTTAGATTTATGAAGTGTCAGGCCTTATCTCAAGAAATATATTGCATTGTTATATTTTGTTTAAGTGCTTTCTAAAAGACCAAAAACCTTTAGTTGTAGTTGAAATGTGAATATAAATGTGTGATCTGTGAAAGACAAAAAAAGACCTTGAACTTGAAGGTTCCTAAGACACCATCCTTGTGCAATACAAACACTGATTTTTATTCTTTATTTATATTACAGCATAAAAGTATTTGTCTTTCAATTCAGTTTATTTATATAGTGGCAATTCACAACACATCATCTCAATGCAGTTTACGGAGACAATTTAACCAGGTCATACAGTCAGATCTAAGGAAAACATGCTGATTGCATCGACTAATTGAGTCTTCAGCAATCCCTAAAACCAAACATGCTTGTAGCGACAGTGGAGAGGAAAACTCCCTTTTAACAGGAAGAAACCTTCAGCAGAACCAAGCTTAGTGTAAGCGTCCATCTGCTGAGGCTGACTGGGGTTCAAGGAGATTTATATTTCTTAAATGTTAGTGACCTTAAAGCTTTTAATCTTAGTTTTCTTATGTGAACATAAATTTATTCTATCCTTTTCTTGCTCTGTAACCCTGATCAACCCAGAGGTAAAGGCCATGTTTTCTTTCTCATTGAGCTTTTAAACGTCACTGTATGTTTTGACATTAGTGTGCATCTCTATAAACATGAGAGCTAATTTAACTCTGTTTATTGTTTAAATCTTTAGTAGATTATTAAAAGAAAACTCTTAAAGGTTCATTAATTAAGAGTAACTATATCTTATTAAAATATGTATTCTTTGTGCTTTATTTTTGGTCTCTAGTCCAAATTGGGGTTTTAATCTAACTCAGTTTCGGCTTTGATGTGGAAATCTGCAACCCCACGAAGAAATGTTGCAAAGCTAATCAAACAGCCTGTTGGTGAAGTGACGGATGAATCACTCTCTGCCTTCCTAGAATGTATGCAGCACTCTGTGGTGCACTGTCGGAACAACCTGCCACTCAAAGCTGGATGGCGCCGTTGATGGAACAAGCTGTGGGGAGGACAAGGTAAATACTCTGGTTCATGACTGAGAAAGAGATCTGAAGGCTTCTCTAGTCAAAAAACTGTCACTCTTTGATTTCTACAGGGAGTTAGAGTTCAAAGGGATTCTTTCCTGATTTTTTTTTTCTCTAAAGGGAAGGAGGTCTGCTGAAAGCTACGCTGTATTAGTTTACTGGGATTATTAATTCTAATTAAACCAAAAATCTCCCAAAAATAATGCAACCTAAAATAAGACCCAGTATCTCTTGTAAATAGTCACATTTAAAATGACTAGCCTCTTTAAAGCAGCACTCATATTTTTACCTTAATATATATTATCTTCTAAGTAGCTGTGATGTTAATTGAAGTCTTTATGAGATGACTGAGAGGTCTGTCATCTCCCCCTACTGGCTCAGGTCAGAAAACCCGACCAAGGTGGCAGTCTGGCGACTCTCTTCTTATTCTTGCAGTAAGGCAACCAGCTGTAAGGCAGCCCAATATAAAGCCAGTGGCTTCACTAACCACACACCTCACGCTGTGCTACCCACAGGTGATTATAGAACAGTTTTTTTATTTTTATTTTGAAAGTATAACATGTTGGAGCTGCCAAAAACGGCAACGAAAACCTTTATCAGAAGAAGAAAGGGAAAATAAAACGTGAATTAGATTGGAGAAGGGCTCGAACAAGAGTGAATTTAGGCAATGCTTTTATTCCGCAGTGAGACCTAAAACAAAAACAAGGATGTAAAACTGATGCAGACCTGGCAATGATGTTATTGGACTTGTACCATATCTGCTGACCTCTGTGGGTGTTCTAATTGTCAATTTAAAGGGATGATTTTAGCGTGGCTCTATAAAAGGTGAAGAGCAATTTTTAAAAAGTTTATTGAAGAGGCAGACATGCGCTTCACTAAATTACATAATGGTAATTATTTGTAGTATAAAGGCTACTGTACCCTGTACTTTTTTAGATAATGTTCAATGGTACCCACTTATTCAGACATCTGAGATATGCATCATTCAGCTAATAGAATATGCTGTAGCTGTAGGGTGCTCAGCTGATGGAGGGCAGTCAGTGTTTACAACAGTCCTTTTTTAAAGGTCCTGTACAGCTTTTTAAAGAGACATTTCTGTGAAACTCAAACTTTTTTATGCTGATCCAAAAATAAATGACTAAGAACCACTCTTAAAACAAACTAATGCAACGTTTTTCTATTTTTCTAGAAAATAATTTCATTAAATGTTCAGAATTTAATTTCTCCAGAGAAAGTTGCTGACATCCCAACCTGATATATTATTTGTCACTATGAATTTAGTGAATGAATGGTAGTATTAGCACTTCTGTCGTTTCTTTTCAGTGCCATTCATCTTCCCTGCATGTTGTATATTCTCCTTTCTTTAGGATATTGAAGGTAAGCAATGGGTTTGTTCGATTTTAAAGGCTGCGTCCTCCAAGGACCCGGTCTATCTGGCCTGGATCCTTAGATGTCCATGAAAATAAGGAGACTGGATGAGTTTTGGCTGTGAATTCAAACAGGTCTAGCCTTCCCCGGCTTTAAAAAACCTTATTCATTAGTTTCAGACGGAACTATTCACATACTTGTATGAGAAGAAACTGCACTTCCAATATTCACACTGTTCAGCGCCAAGTACCTTTTTCCTCTGAGCACGGAGCAGCTGGCTTGCTTGTATTCGCAATGAATCAAAGGATATACAAGGCTACGTAGGATACATCGGACCCGTCCTACAAATCAGGCAAAAAGAAGGATGCATCTGCTGCATACGAGGAGTCTTCGAATCCGAAAAGACCTCTGCGCTGCGCTATGATGTTAATTGGCCTATGAATCTGGTCTTTGATTCATAGGATCCCCTGAATTGCATCCCCTGAATTCCTATTCACCCATTGATTCCTTGCAATGGAGTCAGTCTCGTCCTTCTCCAGATTACATGCCTTCCAGTTCTGTGGCATGTGGTGTATAAAAAAAGAAAGAAATGTTTCATGTAAATAACGTTTGTTGGGATTTTTTTTATGCAGTGGTGCATCAATGGAGAGTGTGTACCATCAGGACATAAGCCAGAGAGTGTACATGGCGGCTGGGCTTCCTGGAGCGAGTGGTCTGCTTGTACCAGGACCTGTGGTGCTGGAATCCAGAGTGCAGAAAGAGAATGCGATAACCCTGTGTAAGTTTGATACTTTAATGTCATTTAGAGTAAATGTAAAAATTTAAATCCTGTAAAATTAAATATTCTTATAAACAATTAAGTGATTTATTTCATTAGAGTATAGATTAAAACCTTTAAATGTTGATATATTAACATTTCCCTTGAATATTACATTGGTTATCAATCAAATTGAAAGCATCTTGTTTTGAACAATGCTATGCCTCCCAAAGGTTTTCCTATCTCTCAATTTCCCTACAGTTTGTCAATTTGATATAGCCAGCTTTAATGTGTGGTGGGGGTTTTATTTGCAACACAGTTAAAGAGAAAGGAACATGATAAATGGTTTTTAAGTTAGCAAACTGTGGAATCACTTGCATTGCAGTTACATTAGGTAGGCTGTTGGAGTATGTTTTAAACAGCTTGGCACATTTACAAAATAGCTTTTACCGTTCCTCTATGCAACGATGCTCAAGCTCTGATGGGGGACATCTGTAAACAACATATGTTAAACCCTGTCATGATATGATCAATTAAATTTAACTCTGAGGACTAATTCATGTTTTAACTTTCGCATTGTGGTCTCGCTCTGCTTAGGTTAAATGTTGCTGGGAAGTCAGAACCCCAGTCTGAGGTCATTTGTCACTTCTTGCAGGTTTTGTTGCAGGGTTATCTCCACCAATGTTTCGAACAGTTCTGGTCAGATTCCCTGTTCTGCCAATAAAAAAAAAAAACATTACCATAGCATAATGCTGCTACCATCATGTTTAATATAGGAAATGGTTTGCTTTGGGTGTTGTCCACAGCTGTTTGTGGAGCTTGTTGGGAAATAAACATTGTTAAAACCACCTATGGTAATTTGTAAGATGCTACGAAGTTCTAACCTGGAGTCGTGAGTAAGTAGCAGTAAATGGCTGTGAGTGGTTTCTATGGCTAGATGTATGAATGCTAAATGTATTTTACTGTTTTGATCTGGACAGGGACTGCAGATGGAAAGTGGCTGTAGCTAAATCTGATGTAATGTTTAGTTTCTTCTTTCGTTCAGATTAGTATATTGACACATTATCCCTGAGAAATAAAAAGCAGACAAGCGTACAGTGCATAAACAGTAAAATAAGCCTAGTTCTATATTGTTTGTGATAAACTCCAAATATTACCATTTCCCTAGCCAGCACAACTAGCAGTGCTCCAAAGCCTTACTTCCGCCGAGATGTCTTGTGATCCAATTACCAAAATTCAAGGCCAAAATCATTATTTTACACCAAAAAGATTTTTTTGTATATGTCCTTCAATCTATTTTCAAGAATATTATATATATAAAGATCCAATATAAAGATCAGATCATTCCTCACTCCACTCTGTCTAAGGGTCTTGTTAGGTTTGAAATGTACTGGGATTTTGTGTTTGGAGAAAAATCTGTTTTTCAAAGACTCCAGCAACATGGAGATGTTTTTGCGTTTGATATTCTCACCGTTTTGTTCTGCTGCGTGTCTTTTGGATTTCCTTGCTGATTTGACCAAGCCCAGTTTGGGTATTCGCAGGTTTGAATAGCACCTTTGATGTGTTTCTGTTCTTTGTGCTTCCCTTCATTTTTTAGTGACATGCTCAGCACGATGTTGTAAGGTTCTGGTGACTGAAATTTTGTGTTCCAATGGGGGGTGTGAGTCAAAAAGAAGATATTGATCTGTGTGAGTGGATTTCCTATAGACTTCAATGTTGAGGTTTCCATCTCCTTCCATGCTCAACAAACAGTCCAGAAAAAGTAGCTTGTTGTTGTTGGCATCCTCTCTGGTGAACTGGATGTTGTGGTCAACCGAGTTGATGTGTCTTGTGAAAGCTTCTACTTCTTTTAGCTGTGGATGACAAATGTGTCATCCACATATCTAAACCAATGGCTTGGTGGTGTTCTATTGAAAGTGTCTAAAGCTCTCTTTTCCATTTCTTCCATGTAAAGATTGGCTACAATTGTTGACACGGGAGATCCCATGGCACAACCATGCGTTTATATGTAAAAATTATCCCTGAACTTGAAATGGATTGTGGAATGGCAATGGTCCAGTAGGGTGCAAATCTTGTCCAGAGTGAAATTGGTCCTGTTGTTTAGGTCACTGTCTTGTTGAAGATGTTTCCTGACTGTTTCCACTGCCTCTGATATAAGTATGCACGTGAAAAGACAGAAAAGACATCGAAAGACACCAGGGTTTCTCCTGGCTCCATCTTTAAATGTTTGACTTTGTTTGCAAAGTCTTTGGAGTTTTCTATGTAATGTGGTGTGTTTCCCACCAAGGGGGCTAAAATATTAGTAAGCTGTTTAGCAATGTTGTATGTTACTGAGTTAATGCTGCTGACAATGGGTCTTGGTGTTCCTTCCTTGTGAATTTTTGGGAGTCCATATAAGCATGGAATGTCCTCCTCTGTATATAATCAGAAATGGACTATACTGTTAATTACCTTTTCTTTTTCAAATAGTTCGAGGTAGTCCGTGAATTTCTTTCTGTAGCCGTTGGTTGGATCTGTTTTAAATATTTGTTGATGTCACTCAGTACAGCGAGAATTTTGTCCTGGTAGTCGGAAGTGTTGAGGACCACGTCGCATCTTCCTTTGTCTGCTGGTAATATTGTGATGCTTTGATCCTGGCTAAGAGATGTTACGTCTTTCCTTTCTTGTGGTGTGATATTGGAAGGAAGTGGTTGGAGGAGTTGCTCTGCCTCTGTTTGAGGCACATGTTGTTCCTGATGGCAGATTTGGCGGCAGTGATCAGCTCCACAGTGGGTATTTCTTATGGAGAAATGGCAATATTCAGGCCTTTACTCAGAACATCCATCTCTGGCTTTGTCAGCAGTCTAGACTAGGCTAGACAGGTTTTTAACCCCCTTGCCTTGGACCTCAGTGTTGGCGGCTTCCTCCTGTGATATGTTGGTTTCTTGTTTAATTGCTGCTTTCTGTTGTAATTTATTGAATTTCGCTTTTTGTCTTTATTTAATTTTCTGGTGCTGTGAAAGCTGGACCTTACCAACAAACATGACAATTTCTTCAAACAAAGTTTCAGGGAGAAGGTTGGACAGCTTCTGCCTTTTCTGATATATATTGTGAGAGAGAGCTTCAATTGTGAAGAGAGTCTGTCTTATCCTTTCACTGAGCAGCTTGTTGTGTGCATTCCTAAGGATCTAAGCTGTTGGGAACGAGTCTTTGCTGTCTGCATCTTAAATTGAAACGAAAATGGTTCCTATAATCTGCCAGTTTCCTAACCAGTTTCTCATGAATCCAAGTTTGAAGATGTTTCGCTTTTTCACTTTTTCAATTCAAAATTTAACCCTACTAGTTTTTTATGTTTGGCTAAAAGCTACAGTTCAAAAAATGATCATGTATTAATTTATAAAAATATGAAAAGAAAAATGTGTCGTTGTAAAAGAGGCATTCCCAGATAAATGAATATTTATTTCTATCAATAAAGAACACTATTTTGTAAGTGAATGTAACTAAAACAGTCATAACATAGAAGTTATATTCATGAGGGTGGGCCACCTATATTGGATAGCACTTTCCTAAACTTTGGATTCCTTCATAAGTTCTGTTTATGCAAATTTTAAATGGTAAATAGCCTGTACTTATACAGTATAGCACTTTGTCAATTCAGGACACTTGACCAAATCATTTTACCCTACATTCAGTTATTCACCCATTCTCACACACTGATTTTACTGGATATGCTAAGAGAGAAATAACTTTTTTTTCCCCATCTGCTTTATANACTGGATATGCTAAGAGAGAAATAACATTTGTTTTCCCCATCTGCTTTATATGTGCATTTAAAGGACATGTGAAAACAACACGATAGAAAAAAAACTGTAATTAAATAACAGAGGAACATTACATTCAGAATATGGATGTTAAATAAATATTAATGTAATGAAATAAATGAGACTGAGCAGACCCCACCCCTTTAAAAACAAATTTGTATGCTGAATTTGGATCCTCATTAAAGCCTTTCACCTTGACAGAATTTCAACTGTGAAACTGTTGAAAAGAGGCTGGAAGTGGATGTTTATGTGTATGGGATGTTAAGGTGGACACCATCACATATATCACAGTGTTCCATCCTGTAGAAAATGCTGTTCAGCATCCACCCACTTTTTCAGCAGATGCTTCTGTTCTTTTCCAAAAGGGAAAGTGTGATAGGGTGACGGAGGTTCTTATTGATGGAGGTAGCTTTGGTAATGCAGCTTTTGTGTTGGCTCACGCTGAGTGAATCTAGTTTGGACACCAGGGATACTTCTCACTGCCTTTACAATCAAAAATTGCTTTTTTTTCTTTTTGTGCATTCCAACCCTACCATGAATAGTTTTCATTTAAGGTCATGAGATAAACAATGAGAAGACATATGATCTGATCCTCAGCCCAACTGTCAAAACACAATGTTGATTGATAGAGACAGTGTGTCCTAATCCCTAACAGCCATTTTTCATCTAGATAAAGAATAAAATCTTTAGATGTTTGTTGTTTGTGAGAAAGACAGACAAAAGAAGATGGGAAATGTAAAATATGTGAGAAAATTGTAAATTTGAGGCTTTTTTTTATTGGTTAAAATAGTTTTGTTTTATATGCATTCATACTGTATGTGTATATATATATATATATATATATATATATATATATAAAGTAAGAATAGTTATTTCTATTGATTTAATTTCTATTCATTTGACACTTCCAATTTTGAATTTTCTTTTCTACATTATCTTATAATTCTATGTTTCATAGTATCCCTCTCCATAGAATAACTTCTTATCATCTCTACATAGAATATAGAGATTATAAATATAAAATTAACTGCAAATTTTTCTTCAGTCCAAAACACAGAGGAAAGTATTGTCTGGGAGTACGCAGGAAGTACAAGATCTGTAACACCAGACCATGTCAACCTGATAAGCCTTCCTTCAGAGACATTCAGTGTACTCACTTCAACACTCTGCCATATAAGGGCAAGTTTTACAAGTGGCATGCAGTTATCAACAAAGGTGAGTTTGTCAAACCAAGGTTTGTTTCCTGTATTCCTGCATTTTTCAAGTAAAATGTTACAGTTGCAATCTTTTGTAGCCATTTCCTTTCTCATCTAGCTTTTCTGCATGGAATAATTCAGGTTACATGTTTTGTTTATTCCTATTT
>NW_015151154.1:158685-174925 GCF_000732505.1 Cyprinodon variegatus | reverse complement strand
AGAAAATGCGGGACGTCGTCGTCGATGGGACCCCTTGTTACGAAGACAACAAAAGTAGAGATATGTGCATCAATGGGATTTGTCAGGTACGCAATCACCTGTTTCAACCTGCGCTTTAATTTTGTTGTATGACTTACAGATCTGAGGTCATAGCTGTTGTGCAATTTTACCAGCAGATTATACATATATAATAATAATTGGAACTGGAAATTAATTGGAAGTCATAGTTAATTAGTGTTTCATTCAAATCAAGGGTAAAACAAGGTAACAATCTTTAGTTAAATGCTTATAAATGACAAATTGCTTCATTACCTGGTGTTATTTACCACTTTTCTTTGTGGCTGGACGTTTTGGACCGACTTTTTAAATCCAAGTTGTCTTTGCCATCAGTAAATGTAAGTTGCTCTTTGTAGTAATTCAGTTAAATCAATAACCACAAGGAAAATATTTGTCTCTGTCTATCAGAGTTGTTAGCTCAAAGGAAGTTGGTCCAGCTCTTACAGACAATCAGTCACTGTTATAAAGTATTCACAGACAACCACTAATTAAAATAATAGTATTTCTATTAAACCTAATAATACCTGTCACCTATTATTATGTTTAATAAACTATGCAAACACTAAAAGCTACTGGAATTAACACAGGATAAATGAAAGAACCAGTAAACGGAAAAAGAGTTGAAATGAGTCCTTTAAGCGGTCTTTGATAATATTCAGATCCAGCGGCGGCTGACCAATAGAGGCCACCCACCCAATGACCCTGATTAAGAAAAAAATAAAAAATGTTGAAATATATTTACATATATTTTTTAGATGTGCAAGATAAATACTTAATCTCTAATGACTAGTAAAGCGTCATTCCATTATTCATTTAATTGATGACCTATTTTCTCCCTAATGTTTGCCCATTAACTCCCGTTAAAAGTTGTACCTGTGCAGTAGCTCCTCTGCAGTACAAATGTATACGACGGCCCAGGGCCCAGCCAAGCTGCGACCTGAGGTGACAGGAAGTGTACTTGCTCGCCACCACTCGCCCCAGTGGGTGATTGACAGGTCGAGTCGCAGGATTTGGAGACAAATTAATCATGTTTTACTCAATTCAGTAATGAATTATTACCAATAAACTAAGGTGACCAGAATTCTGAAATCAAATCTGGGGACATTACCAGTTCATATATAAAAAAGAAAATAATAATATCATCAATATTAAAATAGGAAGCTTGGACAGTGATGCTTTCATCCAGTTTTACTGTACATATTTATCAATATTTAAAGAACAAAAATCAAGTATAAAATTCAGGAATATGCCTCTCCATACTATTAGTATTTCCTAAGATTAATCAAATTAATCAATCGATAGTGTCATCCAGTCTTTTCTGTCTTCTTCCGATGATGATGATTATTATCATCTCATCTGATTAAATGCTTAAAAGGCAAATCATCACAATATTTGGAGCTACAAATAAAAACAACCTGATAAATGAACATTCAACAGGTGGTTTTCTATTCCTCCATCATTCTCAGATCATGCAGACCTTGGCTAATTCAGTTTCCCTTTTACTGCCTCTTATTATTTTATACTGAGCAACTTTCAAATGTCCAAACTGAGTGGTAATAAAGTAGACCTAGCCTGGAAGTCTATGCTCATAAATCACAACTATAAAACAGCAAAACAACTTACAATGACTATCTGAAGATATTGCCTTACAAGGAGTCATTCTGTTTAATTTTAGCCTATCTGAGTCTATTTACTAATGCCAGATGCAGCCAATTTTCTTGTCTTAGTTTTTGGTGACAAGCTTGGTCTATGTTTCATTCCCAGTCCTCACCTTTATTAAAACAAAACACAGCAAATCCCTTTTTTTATTAACTTAGGAATGAACCAAACATTTCTTGCAATGATCAGCCCAATCCAAATTAAATGAACCAATTAAAGCAATCACCATAACGCAGGGCAGCTCCCCATCAGCTGTGACTAGTTATGATAACAAACTTTTACTTCTTCCTAGTTTGTTTTAAAAGTTGTGCGCTCTGCTCCTCATCTATACGTTAACAGCTGCCAATCAGGTAGTTAACGGCTGTTTCTGTGTGCAGCATGCTTACACGCTTTTTCTATTGTAATAACAGGGTACACAACATTTCCCCCCTCATTCATAAAACGGTCCAATTGGGGACGTCTGGTCACAGCACAATAAACGCAATGCCTTTTATGTGAAGGCATCAAAATGTGTATAAAATTAGTGGTAGTGTTGGGACACAACGCTTCTGTTGTCAGGGCAACTAATAGCCACAAACACACTACTGCAGGTTAGGCTAATTCTTGCATGTTGGCGGCTAGGCTTGGATGGTTACCCCAGGCCAGGAACCACAACATGTCGCACCAAAAGTCATATACAGCACAGGCGATATTGTAGGATCGTAAACCTTTGTTTCACCTAGAGATTTGGTAAGATACTATCTTCACGATGCACTTAGCTCACAGCAGGTTCCCGTGACTGCCGCCGACTGATTCCTGTTGGGTTGAGAACTGGCTTAATATCGCAACAGGCAGGCAGCAACTCAGCGGTTCGCAGGTCAGGACCACTGACAGTGCAGAAGGCATCTCCGGTACAGAATGTCTGGCCAGGGTGGAACCAGGTGTAGTTTTAGTCAATCTACAGGCAGAGATTTAAAAACTCCTCATCCGCTGTAAAGGTGGGCGGTACCTGCAATGGCGATGCTGGATATTAGCTCAAAGCTTCCTCTTNTCGATGGGACCCCTTGTTACGAAGACAACAAAAGTAGAGATATGTGCATCAATGGGATTTGTCAGGTACGCAATTACCTGTTTCAACCTGCGTTTTTATTTCCATCCCTTTTCTGCTGTATCACTTACAGACCTGAGGTAATAGCTGTTGTGCCATTTTACCAGCAGATTATAAATATATTATTAATTGGAACTGGAAGTCATAGATAATTAGTGTTTCATTCAAATCAAGGGTAAAACAAGGTAAAAATCTTTAGTTAAATGCTTATAAATGACAAATTGCTTAATTACCTAGTGTTATTTACCGCTTACCTTTGTGGCTGGACGTTTTAAACCAGCTGTTAAAATCCAAGTTGTCTTCGCCATCAGTAAATGTAAGTAACTTGGTGTAATAATTAAGTTAAATCATTAACCACAAGGAAAATATTTGTCTCTGTCTATCAGAGTTTTACAATCAGTCACTGTTATAAAGTATTCACAGACAACCACTAATTAAAATAATAGTATTTCTAGTAAACCTACCTGTCACCTATTGTATGTTTAATAAACTCTGCAAACACTAAAAGCTACTGGAATTAACACAGGATAAATGAAAGAACCAGTAAACAGAAAAAGAGTTGAAATGAGTCCTTGAGGCGGTCTTTGATAATATTCAGATCCAGCGGCGGCTGACCAATAGAGGGCGCTAGGGCGCCTGCCCACCCACCCAATGACCCTTATTAAGACATTAAAAAAATAAAAATAATAATTATTTTGAAATATATTAAATATGTACTTGCTCACCACCTTCCGCCCCAGCAGGTGATTGACAGGTCGAGTCGCAGGATTTGGAGACGCATTGTAGAGAGATAGAGAAATGGTGCAAGAAACGTCCTTTTCCAGGACCTGGTTTGGCAAGAAGAATGAACAATCTGGGATTCACATGGAAAGTAATATAATATAGTGTACTTTTTCTAGATGTTTGTTAATTTGCATAGTTGCTCTTAAATAAACACATTCTCAGTAAAAAACTAGTTTTTATATATTAAAAAAAATATAAAGCTGACTTATAGCTTCTCCATTATTAAACAGTTACATTATGTTTTTTTAGGTTTGTGACACCATATTGGACCATGTAAAATAGAGATTTGCCTTCAAAAAACCTCAGAAGGAAAACATTTATATACAAAAAGTAAACCTGTTCATGAATTTATGTTTTGTCTTTAGAAAGTGATTTTATAATGTTTTTTTCTTGTTGGCATACATATAAATATACTGGTGTAATAACTTAGTTAATGTTTGATTGGTTTCTGTCTATTTTGAATTTATAGCCCCCTCATCTGTCCATCAAATTAGCATTATAGTGGTCTTTGGCATCATCAAATTAATCATGTTTTGCCTACTACTAATGCCTCCTACTCCTTCCTGTTGGGTTCATGTGATGAAAACCGGCTCAATATCGCAACAGGGAGGCAGCAACTCAACGGTTCGTAGTTCAGGACCACAGACAGTGCGGAAGGCATCTCCGGTACAGAATGTGTGGCCAGGGTGGAACAGGGTGTAGTTTTAGTCAATATACAGGCAGAGATTTAAAAACTCTTCATTCCACTGTAAAGGTGGGCAGTACCTGCAATGGCGATGCTGGATATTAGCTCAAAGCTTCCTCTTCGAAGATGGATACAGTACTTTTTACCAGCAAAAACAGTCCACAGCTTCAATATTTCTGCACCACATGGAATAGGGTATCAAGCTGAACCATTAGGTCTTTCCATCCGGAGCTGTGGTCACCAATGGAAGAGGAAGAAAAAGACAGTCCTGGTGGTTTTAAAAGTGCCACAGGAAACGATACAGGATAGAATGTCAGAGGCTGTGTCAAAATACAGCCGTAATCTGATCCATAACATGGAAGTTGTTATTCTTATCCATATCTTAGCATTGTAATAACCTCGTGCAAAAACACCATGATTGTAATGATGCCATAATATTTACAAAGAAAATTTGGCAAAATAGTAAATAATTAGTTCACTAAATCTATTTAATAAAAAGAAACATCTAGTTCCAAGCACTGCTGGTGCTTTAATACCACAACACAATTATTATTGTTCTTATAATAATGTTATCAGTAAAATGAAATTGTTTTTTTTTTCCAGATTTTGATACATAAATGCATTACAAAAATACAGAACAAACATCCTCTAAATAAACTGCAATCTTATTGTGGACCATCTTGGATAGAGTCTGAAATCTACCTATACCAAGAAATAGGACACAGCTTATTACCCAAACCAGTAACTCTTGTTGTTTTTGCAGTTGCAGAAATATTTCCACAGCCAAAAATATCTTTCTTGTAATCTGTGGTCAGTCTGGCAGCTTCTCTACAAAAGAATGGTGTGATCTTTGGCATAATCCAGGAAAGTCAATGTTCCCTTTGTGCCCTTAGATTTGATATTTCATAAACCTCTCGATTCATGAGCTGATTTGGCGCTGTGCAGGGCCTGCTCCTTTTTCTTACTGACTGATCCCACTGGTCACACCCAGGCAACATTAATTCAAACTTGTTCAGAGATATCCTCCAGTTTCTTAAAACCATCTGAGGATTAGTTTTGCAGACTTTCGAGTTAACCCTCACCCTGTTTTCTCTGCAGCCATGTGCTGTGTATTTGACATTCTGCTTGACGATGAGCACGCTGATTGGAAAATGAGCTGTTCTTATCTGTCTAGATAGGCGAGAGCGCAACACATTGCTATCACCCTGGGCTAAAATGCCAGCTACTGATAGAGAATGTTTGTATGCAGAGTGGACACCAGTCAGACCTTGTTTTCTGACATTTAGTGACATTTTTTTGTCGCTCACCCACATGGTCTTTAAATTACCTTCTTGCCTATTGCAAAGTGCTTTTTTAAAGCCCACCTGTGTTTATTTGGCTTTTATTTTTCCTTCATGTAGTTTGACTGAGTTATTTTATCATACATGTTACAGTATATTGCATTCTTGAAATAACTCCTATTTTAAAAATAAAAATGTTAAAACTTGATTTATTATTAAGTTACAGATTCTAATTAAACATTCGGGTTCAAATTAAACAACTTATCTTAACAGACACTGCAATGATATTTGTAATTCAGTTGCATGATATGCATGGTGGTGTTTTGTTCAACAGAAATGTTACTGGTATAAAAAGGTTTTCTCATCCTCATAAGGAAAAATAAAATAAACAAAAAAAAAATAAAGCAAGAATTTAAATAGGTCTTCCTTTGAGGGATTCTTTCTCCCTTGATTTTGTAAATCAGGTGTAAATTGTGCCTTTCTCTGCATCTGGTGGGAGCAGCTAGAGTGCAAGCAGTAAAATAAAAACAGTAAAGCAACAGTGAAGACCTGGAAATTGAAAGCTTTTATTTGTGTCACCCTCCGCTTGAATTTATAGCTTATATGACGCAGACTGAGCTGTTTATTGCCAAGTCTTTTTTTGTGGTAATGTGCATATAAATTCATCCTTTTCAAGAGTTAATCTCCCATGGGGAAAAAGATAAAGGTTCCCTCCCACAAATGTCGACCTCAATGTTGGTTAGGATGCTGTGTGACACCTCGGGGCCTGTTTGTTTCAGAATATCGGCTGCGATTATGTGATTAACTCCAACTCTGTCGAGGATCGCTGTGGAGTCTGCAATGGTAACGGCTCCACCTGCACAACTGTCAGGAGAACATTTAAAAAGAGCGAAGGAATAGGTAGGTGTTATGTTTATTTTTAAGAAACATGGGAAGTTAATTTATGCAGTATACAGTAATAATAAGGCAAAAACAACTGGATTTTTTATTTTTGTGCTGTTTAGGGGATGTTTTTGTAATGCTATCGCTGGGGTGTTATTTCATACTTAGCATTCTTTCTTCAGTTGCAGGTTTTCACAACTTATGCATAAAAAAATTACAAAAAAAGAAATTTTGGCTTTAACTCTTTTTTTTTTTTTATGTCCTCCACCTAAAATCCTATATTTTGTGTTCCTTTATGAGTTCATTTTTATACATAAAACATTTTGCTGTTTATTCTTCCTGACGTGATGTCATGTAGGCTATGTAGATGTCGGCCTGATCCCAGAGGGAGCCTGGGATATCCTGATTGAGGAGGTGGCTGAAGCTGGGAACTTCCTGGCGCTGCGAAGTGACAACCCCAGCAGGTATTTTTTAAATGGAGGCTGGACCATCCAGTGGAATGGAGAATACAAGGCAGCAGGAGCAGTATTCACTTATGAGAGGACGGGACAACTGGAAAATCTGACATCGCCTGGGCCCACGATGGAGCCACTGTGGATTCAGGTAGGATACTTTCTCCACACTTTTTACCCCTGTCAATAATTAAGTAATGTTGCATAAGCCTGACTGACTCTGTTAAATTCAAGGTGAACTACACATCAGTCTGGAAAGCCTCATGTAGAAAGTTTTTGCAAATGGGAAGGACATTTGGTACAGTTCTTTGAGCTGATTGGGTACCTGCCTGCCTCGTAGGGTTTTTTTAGCCAATCACAATCTTGATTTGTTTCAAAACTGGCAGCATTAACTGATACATCAAAGTCTTACCAAATCTGTTAGGAGGAATGCCCAAACATCTTTCCATCCATAAAAATCAGGGATCTTTGGCTTGTTTTTCAAAAGGAACATTTTTACTAAAACTGACGTAGCCATGTTTGTTTTGCTTCTGGCTCTGGTTGATACATTGCCATCATACATATCACTGCATTGCACTGGTCCAAATCATTTCTGTTTTGAGGCTAACACAGCTGTTGGTTTCTGGGAAGCTGTTTGTGAATTCACAAATTTTATCACAATTCATCTTGCTTACAAGGCAAATGATTTACACTATTTAACTCAATGTTATTTATGTTTAAAGGGATGCAAGCAGCAAAAAGGTAACAAGGCAAACCTAAAGTATTATTTAAGCACACATATAATTCTGATTAACAAGTTATCACACATAATCAAAAATCAAGAAATATTTCATGTACTGTTTCTATTTACGGTGATGGATAGAGAATGTTATCAGGCAATAAACTGTTACGGAGAAAGCAATGACCTCAGAAAAGCAATTGTTTCTGTTTATCAATCTGTGAAGTGTGGAAAGGTTATTCTACAAAGATAGAAGTCTATTTTTTGACACTTACAAAAGATCAAGACAAACATAAAGAGCCTCGCTTAGATCATGGATATACAATATAAAAAACTGACCCTGGGTGGCTTTTTCTTATGTGTTCTAAAGAGACAGCCTCCTCTAGTTAGAGTGGCAGCATGTCTGCGGTTTTGCATGTCTGTATCTAAATAAATCAAAACATATATGCATCAAGGACCTTCGGTCAAATTAAATCAAAGTGAAAATATGTTATTTATTCATGACTATTGAAAGCAAAACACCATATATGAACAGAAACAACCCAAACCAATCATCTGTAGCTTGGTGCTTGTTTTCTGGCATGTACTGAAATTTTAGCAGATCTAAAATGCTAAATGTCCTGTCCCCAGCCAAAACTTTATTTTATTTTTTTTTTTTTGCACAATGCAAATTTACTTTTAATTTAATTTGCTTTAAAATATATTGTATTTGGATCCCCTAAAAAAAGCAGATGATTCCACAGATGATTTCACTAAAATTAATATGATTTTCACCAAACTTATTAGGTTTATGTTTTAGATTTATAATAGTGGGATTTCTGAGCTTTGATAAATTTCATAAAATAGAAATACCATATTTATCAGTGTTTGAATGTGTCTCATGCTCAAAGATTGAGGGAAAATGTTTGATTACTGGTCATTTAATTAGTGCGTTTCCAATTGAAATTGAGTTGGAGGAATTTACTGTATGAGTATAGAATCAGCGAACCTTGTGGAAATTTCAATGATTTCAATTTCCGAATTTGTGAAGCTGGTAAGAAATCTGGGTCAAAACTATTTCACAGCAATCTTAAAACTTTATTCAACCAAACAAAATAAGTAAGACTTAAATCTTCCATTTAAGCAATTAATTATCTTAATTTTGAGCAAGTTTGGATGAAAACTGACTGATGTACCAAAAAAATGTGTCCATGTTTCAAAGATAAAAACAAAGTTGGCAACTTGAAATTGGAGCTGGTGTCGAATCAGTATTATAATTCCAAACAAGTCAGATGTAATGAGGTGGACTAGGTGTAGATAATCCCACACAGGGCCACTGCAAGTCATTTTGAAAACTGGATACTGTGAAAATGTTTTTTTTTTTTTTTTTTTTTTTTTTTTACAAAACACCTTGAGCCTATTGGCCTATTTAAAATATAATAAAAAATTGTATTGTCATATACTCACTTTAATATTATGGTTATGTTAAACTGCTCAAATAGATATGAAAGTGCCCGGCGGCACCATGCTCTTTCTTTGAGCTACAGCCAGGGTCCCTGCATGCTTACAGGTGTCCAAATGTTGAGTTTTGCTCTGAGGTCTTGGAGATAAAGTCCTCTCTTTAGCGGACAAATCTGAGATACGTTTCTGTGCCCTATCCTTTCTGTCATTAGACTATGTACATTTACTAGTCTGCTGCCGTTAGTGGGATACTTCTTCGGGGACTTCTAACTTGCCTCTTTACTGTATTATTAAGGTTCGTTTAAATCTACAGAGATACTCCAACTCAAACATTTTGTTGTCAATTTCTTCTTCCTTCACACACGACTTGAGTTCTGATGGGAGGGCTAACGCTCCACTCAAATGTTTGCCTTGCTTACTCTGATCCAATACTGTTTGCCAACTAATCAGTGACTTTTCAGATCTCGCTTTTTTTCTTCCCCCTAAGGAGACTGATGAAGAGCCTAGTGACTTTCCTCTGTGTTGTTTGAGACTTTGGCGAAACATGAAAGCACCAATCGCTCTGATTTCACTGTCCCCAGCAAGCATCCGAGGCAGCTGTGTGCCCCTCCTGATTCAAAGGGACTGATAGCCGTCACTCAGGCAGTCAGTCTCTCCTTGCAGCTGCAGCTAATTCTGTCCGCAGTCAGATGAAAGATAAGACTGACTAGTTTGTTTCACCATAAAAATAAAAAAAATCACTTGTGAGAAAGCTTCCATTGATTGTGCCCTGGACTACAAAGCGGGATGAAAATATAATGTAGACATAATCTTTAATATGTTTATTTTGTTTTCCTGTAATTAATTCACACAAAGCCTCTCACTCTATCAACTATGGATTCCTCTGCTTTCCCTTGGATAAAATAGATAATATAACACAATTATAATGTAAATTGATTTTATTTAGCAATTTAATGAATACTTGAATACATTTTTTTTGTTTTAAATGTATTTTAAGTATTATAATAGTCCTCCCTCCCCCACAATTATACAACATACCTTTTAAGATATAGTGTTTTACCCTTTTGTTTATATAAAAAGTAATTTGTTTCATATTAATATAATATGAAACATTATAATATAATACTTTTATATATTAGTATTATATAATCTATGTATATCTAATATAAGTGTATGTTGTGTGCTAATTTTCCAAACGTTGAAGAATAATTTAAGCAGTACTTATTGTTTGTTTTTTATTGTCTTGTATAATTTGTTAGTTCAGATGAACAAAAATATTCCAATTTGTTACTTCAAAATTATCATTTGGCTTAGGTTTGACTGACAAGTTGATTCCAGTTTTGGCGCCAAGGCTGCTGACTAAATCAGAACATCTAATTTCAGTTTGTCGAGTTTAGAGTGGATAATTATCCAGACAAAGGCCTTTGTCAAAATTGTTCTTTGTTTTTGCAGCTTCTCTTTCAGGAAACCAATCCAGGTGTGCGATATGAGTACACAGTCAGTCAAAATTCTTCCAAAGATGACAACAGCTTTGGGTACACTTACTTCTGGAAATATGGATCATGGACTGAATGCAGTGTTACTTGTGGGAGAGGTAAGAGAAATTAGGTTAAGCCTCTGGGAAAACAAAAGGTTGCTGACAGGTGGCTCTTTCTAACTCCTAGTTCAAATGTGACATATTCCCCAGAATTAATTAAAAGTGACATAGACAACATTTTGAAATGTTTCTTGAGCTGACTTTTTTGCTCACTGATGTATGCTGTGATCAAGGCATAATGTATTCTAGCCATATTAGAGATATGTGCTCTATGGGTGGCAAGAAAATTTAAGATCTGAAGGCTGGTTTTGACCTGCTTGCTACAATACCCCAGGTATGGAAATGTAAAGCAGAATTCCACATAGATTTATCCTAATGCTGCTTTTAGACAGACTAGAAAACATCAGAGAAAATCTGTGCTGATGACCCTTCACCTTCAGAGCAGTTTTCTCTCTGATGAAATGCTGAAGTGATATTTATTCTACTGAATTTATCCTCTTGTCTGATGCAGTAGCTGATGGTGGTGCAGACTGTACTCTTATACCATCTCCCTCTACAGTTTCTTATTCGTACAGCCACATGGTGGAAACTTAAGCGGTCACTCATCTGACCACCAGTTTCTCCACTTCGATCACACCTAATGACTTTGGGACTCTGGCCACTTGAACGCTGATTGTTTTTTTGTATGGAAGCGATGTTACAATTCAGGTGCCCAATTGTATAACTATCCTCAGTTTCCCCTCACAACCTGCATCAATTTGCTCTTAAACCCAAAAATGAGATTTCTTTTCTCCACATTGCACTAATGCGCGAGCCTGACCTCCTCAAACTTGCGTCACCAGCCTTTTTATTTTTTCCCTATTTGCTGCAGAGTTTTGTTATTAACCTGAATGGGGAGAAACATGTCCATTAAGGCTCTTGTTGTGGTTCTACTTTTGTACATCCCAGAAATGATTATTGGCAGCTAGTGGCGTAATTCTACCGTAGGGTGGAGACATGAAGAAACATGTTATGTGCTGTTGAGCAGATAAGTCTTCTCACTGAGATGCCTTTGCTGTTGGAGGTTTAATTTGATTCTCGCAGGGATGCTATGAGTTTGCAGTAGCACTTTTTTTTTATATATATATATATATATTTATTTCCTCTGAACTCTTACTCTCGGTTTTTTACATTTTTTGTATTTTTAATGTGAATATTAATAAATTATTATGACCCATTTCTGAAATTGACACGTTTTTCATCATCGCATAAAGACATATCCTCTGCAGAAGATGAAAGGGAGCACATAAGGAATGATTGTTTGAGATTTTTGGTATTCTAAAACATAGAAACATAGAAATATCTCAAACTTCAAACTATTATGGGCACATTATATGTTAAACATATATGGAAATTCAACCACTATCAAAGAGATGAAAAGGGGCACAAACAATTAAAAACATTTAACAGTTATATGGTATTGTTTTAGATGCTTGTAACTTTCAGTTTTCTCTTAATTTTAAGCTTTAAGAGTAGAGTTTTCCCCTATGTCTAATTTCAGTTTTCTAATGCTTTAATATATATAGTTTTTTGTCATTTTCTTAGAATGGGTGGGTTACATGGCTACATGAAATAAACACAGGATAAAAGACTTGAAACCAGGGATGATCTGGTAACAATTTATACTGCCTTTTTGGAAACCAAACAGTTTTTAATCGTGTATTCACACACTGGCATTGCTTAGTCCACTTTAATCGTTTGGTCAGAAATTTTGTTTCTTTTAAGGTGGTATGAATGCACAATAGAACTCTAAAGTGGCCAAAAAAAAGAAATCTCTGTTCCGCCTTCAAACCTAGGTCTCAGCTTGATTGAAGGAAAATCTCGCGCATTATTAATGGAGATGTGAATGCCAAACTTGCCAAAAGACAGTATAGCCACAACACTGCTGAAATCTGTTGTCATTCCATGATGTTTTCCTTTTGGCAGCCAATGAAGTAGTTTTGTGTTGTTGATCAACCGTCTTTCTACAGTGGTTCTTGGTGCCACCGGTGGTGACGGTGTAAACAGGTGGGTCAAAAGGATTGTTTTATTTTTACAAACTGACATGTGAATGCAAACTGCGACAGATTAAAATAGTAACAATGTTGCAATTGTAATCCCCAATCATTCTGAATGTATCGGACTATGAGGTGTGAAAACGACTTGAAGTATAAACTTAAGTCTCTGTCACACCTTGATGATTTAGACCAGCATATGCTGACGTACGAAAAATCTGGCAAAGACTCTGGCATATAAGTTGGATACGTTTTGAGCCGGTTGAAACACGCTAGCACATGTCAATTTACGGCAAGTACGTAGTGACGTATGCCAGCGTATGCAATATGTGGGGCATAAGTTACAGGTAAATTATCTGATTGTTGACTTACGTTAAGTGTAAGTTACTCATAAGTCGTGGTGTCTATTTTATCCGAAACCTATGAGTAACTTGTGCATAACTTATGCGTAACTGAAAGAGAACTTATCTCTAACACATATCAACGCATCTGACATGTTCCAGATGACCGCTGAATGTGTTTCTAACTTACAGCTATTGTTCCATGGTATATTGGCAGCGTTTTGGTATAAAAGGAGGTTCACAGGAGAAAACCGTCAGTTCTCTTCCAGGCTTCATGGTTTAGAGATGGAGGATCCAGCAAGGCTTAGATGGGAATACATACTAGCTGTCCTCCAACATAAGCATGATCTCATTAATTTGACTCTGTTCCAGTTGTAGAGTGAGAGAGAAGGTGAGAGTAATGGATCCTCATTGTTTTCACGGCCACAACCTTCAGACTTTCTAGCAGACATGATGCTGAATCTGCTGCGACTGCAAACCTTCTTTCTTTTTTTTTATTTGTTTATTTGTTCTTCCTTTTTTTGGGTGGGCAGTAATCAGCAGCTAGGTTAATACCGCGATCGAAGAAATCTTTTTATGCTCTTTTTTGCCCCCCTCAGGACACTGGCTTGTGACATTTCATGGGCATTATGCTGCTGTGTATTATGCATAAGTGAGACTGTGGTTGGACATAAGTTCTGGGCTTGTTATGAATACTCTATGTACAGTAGAAGCCATTCAGAATGTCCTTAATTTCCTTGATGGGCCCTCTGCTGGTCCTTTGGATGGTCCCCTACAATTCCTTTTTAAACATCAATCTTTATACCAAAATATTCTTTCTGTCATGATTTTTGGACATTTAGATCTAAAGAGAAGCACCATCTCCTGGTCAGACCCTGTAGTTCAGTGAAAGGGTGGAGTCGGTGTAAAAAAAAAAATGCACGCCGGGGAAGAAGGTGGGGCTGGAAGTTGGAGGGGATTTTTTAGAAGATTTTGAGACGTCAGGCATATGCTGGCTAAATCGTCATGGTGTGACAGGGGCTTTATACAGGCTGGTGGTGAGGAAAAAATAAGAAACAGAAAAAAAAAAAGGATTTCAGAGCTTCTCTAAATGACTTTTTGGACAGCTCACCAATAACTCTTGTTGATCACTTAAACTTTTTAAGACATGTTTGTTGCTAGTGGAAACATTAGTCTTTTGGTTGAAAAGCATCTACTGTCTGTAACTGACACTTTTTCAGAAGCTCCCAAGCCAAAGAGCCTAAATGTTTTCTATAGTATTTAAATTAGGTTGACATAGGAACATGTCCCAGAGAAATCTTTATCTCCAGGAAGAAGTCCTCTGACAGATGGGCATTTGAAACTGCAGTTCTGTCTTGTTAAAAGAGCTAGTCATCACTGGACTGATAAGGAGCCTTAGAGAGGGATGATGAAATATTTAACACTGTGCTCTGTTGAAAACTTGTTATGTTGATCACCTTGTTATGCCAGTGATGTTTAAAGCCTTTGGGACCCTCCTGATTACATTTTTTGTCATCCTTGCAATTCTAAGGGTGACAAAACATGTCCTCTGAAGAATGTTTTAGTATTTAAACCCTTTCTCTCTTGTGAATACTAAACTATCCTTAGCATCCGTAAGGGCGTTTATCTGAGTCGAGGACAGGATTGTGTCTTTAGACAGTTAAATCCTGCAGGGATATGTTTGTTTTTGGCTTCATCCTTTTAACTGTTTTTATATAAATCATCTGCATCGAACAAGTACAGCTTTATACTTCAGTAGATACTGTAACTGGCCACATTGCTAGATGCTGTAAATTTTGAAAGCCTTGACAATAAACAACCCCCTACTACTCCCTACAGGGCCCCTCAGGGGCCCTTTGAGACTGACTGTTAGGGCCCTGTATGCCCAGAGCTTGGTCAACATCGCAGACATTAAAGTTCACACTGCAGACAATTGTGTCCCAAATCAGATTATTTTTTCCTGAAGTGACTCAGGTGAGATTATTTCATGCCTGTGTGAAAGGCCTACATTCTGCCCTCATCTATGGTCAATTGCTTTGTGTCTTGACCGAAAGAACAAAATCCTGGATACAAGTGGCCAAAATGAGTTTTCTCTGCAGGGTGTCAGGGTTTTGTCTGAGATTGGAGAGTGAGAAGCTCAGTCATTCGGGATGGACTCCTTTTGCCCTTAAAATAAACAAACTCCTTTTTTTTTTCATTCAGGATTTGTGCCTGGTTTGAATTTCAATAACTAGCTTCACAGATATAGATGCAAAATGTCCTCTAATTTTAGGGCATTTATTATTAACTTGCCTTCAGATTTTTTTCTTTTTGGCTGTGAATTGTTACTTTCATTACCATAATTATAATAACATCTGATCAGTTTTATTGTACTTACCAACCAATAATTAGTTTGTTATCTAAAATGTAAAATTTTAATAGTTTTTTTTTTCTTTTTGCCAACAAATGGTTAAATAAAAGAGCCCGCTAAAAACATTTACTTCTGGTTGCCGCATGGTCACACCATAAGTTTAATTAGATATTTGAGTAGGCATCCAAGCAGAATATTTGCCCTATAGCTGATTTTAATAACCGTGTTTCTCATTACTTCAGCTGTTGATTACAGAGGGAAGAAAATCCTTGTTTTATCACTGTCGGGTAAAAACTGAATGTGCCCTTTAACCCACATGCAAATTGCATCAGAGAAAAATATTTAGCATTGAGCGAGATTACAGAGTAATATTTATTAGTGAACATATATTTAGCCCAGAACTCCTTTCGTTGCTTTTTTTCTTTTACCTGTTCTCTATCTGGCTTTCATTTTAACCCACTTCTGGTGACCTTTTATATGATGTCTGGGATGGTGCACGATCAGATGGGCACTATGGCCCTGAGCCGGATCAAAGCACGGGGTTGTTAGTTGTTTCCAGCTTTGGCAGAGTGAAAGTCCCCTCAAGAGGGTGAGAGAAAATGTGGAAGGAGCTGGAGATAAATCTGTCAGAGCTTGAGGAGAGGTGTCCTCAGATGTACTTCTGTGTGTAATACAGTTTGAAACGTCAAAGTGGCACTTTAAAGTGGGCCAGTTACTAAAATGTGTTTCTAGCCTAGTAGACGTATGTCTGGTATTTATTAGATTTCTCCTCAGCATAGCAGTGTGTTCAGCATGCAGCCCAAATCCGGAAATACCAGATGAAGTACTTAGGAATAATTAAGTTGTTAATGTATACAAGAGGAGGTCGGGGCGCAGGCAGACACATAAAAAAAAAAAAAAAAAAAAAAAAAAAAATTAAGAATCAGGCTTTATTTT